>NW_028246951.1:0-50550 GCF_964263255.1 Lissotriton vulgaris
GCATTGCCGTAGTCCAGCCTGTTGCTGACGGGGGCCTAGGTCACCGTTCTTCTTGTTTGGGAGGGGATCCACTTGTAGATCCTGCGGAGCATGCAGAGGGTGTTGTAGCAGGAAGAAGGGCCGGCTTTGACCTGCTTCAACATGGAGAGGGAGGAGTCGAGGATGATGCCCAGGTTGCGTGCGTGGTCCATGGGTGTCGGTGCTGTTCCTAGCATGGTTGGCCACCAGGAGCTGTCCCGTGATTTTAGTGTGGGGTGGCAGACCGTGTCAAAGGTGGCTGACACGTCCAGGAGGATGAGGGCCGATGTTTCGCCATTGTCCAGTTGAGCCCTCATGTCGTCTGTGGCGGCGATGAGGGCGGTCTCAATGCTTTGGTTTTTCCAGAATCTGGACTGGGACGGGTCCAGGATGTTGTTGTCTTCGAGGTATCAGGTCACTTGCATGTTGACGACTTCTAGATCACCTTTGCCGGGAACCAGAGAAGGGAGATGGGCCGGAAGTTTTTGAGGTCCTTGGGGTCTACCTTAGGGATCTTGAGGAGGGCATTGATCTCGACGTGCTTCCAGCTTTCCGGGAATGTGGATGTCTCAAAGGAGGTGTTGATTACTTTCCGAAGTTGGGGGGCGATTGTTGCGTCGGCTTTGTTGAATATGTGTTGAGGACAGGGGCTTGAAGGTGATCCTGAGTGGATGGAGTTCATGGTCTTGCAGGTTTCATCGTCGTTGACATTGGTCCAACAGGTCAGGCTGTGGATGCGGGTGTGGTACACGGGTGCTGTGGGGTCTGGAGTTGTAGGGGTGGTCGGTGTGCTGAAGCTGTTGTGGATGTCGGTGATCTTGTGGTTGAAGAAGGTAGCCAGTGAGTCGCAGAGTTCTTGTGAGGGCGGGATGTCGTTGGCTCTGGGGTTGGCGAGTTCTATCATGATGCTGAAGAGCTCTTTGCTGTTGTGTGCGTTGTTGTCAGCCGGGTTTTGAAGGCAGATCTCTTGGCGAGTCTAATGAGGTGGTGGTGTCTGCGGGTGGCCTCCTTGTGGGCTTCGTGGCTGTCCGCTGTTTGTTCGTGGATCCACTTCTTCTGCAGTTTCCTGCAGGTGTGTTTGAAGGTCTGGAGTTCTTCAGTGAACCAGGTGGCTTTCTTGTAAGCATGGGCGTAAAATCCGTTCCGTTCGCGGAATTTGCGGATTTTCTGCAATTTCGCGGTCCGCGAATCTCGCGAAATTGCAGCAAAATCTGCGAAATCATGTGCAGGACGGATTTTCAAAAACTGAAGTACATGAAGCACTTACAGGGTTACAGCAGGTGCCCAAGTTGAAGCTAATTTCTTTATAACCATTTACAAAATGGTTACAAAGAAATGAACTTCAACTTGGGCACCTGCTGTAACCCTGTAAGTGCTTCCTGAGCGGTGCCTCCAGAGTTGTTGCCTACTTGCAACTATTCTCTGACCCTGCTATGACCCTCGAAGCAGGGTCAGAAAATAGTTACAAGTATGGCACAATGCTCCAGGCTGTCACAAAAATTAAACCACAACAGGAAGCACTCACAGATAAAGAAACAGGTCCCAGACATGAAGCTCAAATTCAGTGACACATTAACCTGCCCCCAGTTGAGGCTGGGTAGGTGTGCTTTCTCCCCATAATCTACAGTGGTGAACCAGAGGGTGCTGTGATTAACCAGAAGGTGCAGTTGTGAACCAGAGGGTGCTTTGATGAACCAGAGGGTGGCAGTGGTGAACCAGAGGGAGGAAGTGGTAAACCAGAGGGTGCTGTGGTGAACCAGAGAGTGGCAGCGTTGAACCAGAGGGTGTCAGTGGTGAACCAGAGGGTGTCAATGGTGAACCAGAGGGTGGCGGTGGTGAACCAGAGGGTACTGTGATGAACCAGTGTGCAGTGATGAACCGGAGGGTGACAGTGGTGAACCATAGGGTGACAGTCATGAACCAGAGGGTGGCAGTGGTGAACCAGAGCGTGGCAGTGATGAACCAGAGGGTGGCAGGGGTGAACCAGAGGGTGGCAGTGGTGAACCAGAGGGTGGCAGTGGTGAACCAGAGGGTGGCAGTGATGAACCCGAGGGTGGCAGTGATGAACCAGAGGGGGACAGTGGTGAACCAGAGGGTGACAGTGTTGAACCAGAGGGTGCTGTGATGAACCAAATGGTGGCAGGGGTGAACCAGAGGGCGGTAGTGGTGAACAAGAGGGTGGCAGTGGTGAACCAGAGGGTGCTGTAGTGAACCAGAGAGTGGCAGTGATGAACCAGAGGGTGCTGTGATGAACCAGAGGGTGGCAGTGGTGAACCAGAGGATGGCAGTGGTGAACCAGAGGGTGGCAGTGATTAACCAGAGGGTGGCAGTGATGAACCAGAGGGTAGCAGGGGTGAACCAGAGGGTGCTGTGAAGAACCAGAGGGTGGCAGTGATGAACCAGAGGATGGCAGTGGTGAACCAGTGGGTGACAGTGATGATCCAGAGGGTGGCAGTGGTGAACCAGAGGGTGGCAGTGATGAACCAGAGGGTGGCAGTGATGAACCAGAGGGTGACAGTGGTAAACCAGAGGGTGCTGTGATAAACCAGATGGTGGCAGGGGTGAACCAGAGGGTGGCAGTGGTGAACCAGAGGATGGCAGTGGTGAACCAGAGGGTGCTATGATGAACCAGAGGGTGGCAGTGGTGAACCAGAGGGTGCTGTGATGAACCAGAGGGTGGCAGTGATGAGCCAGAGTGTGACAGTGATGAACCAGAGGGTGACAGTGGTGAACCAGAGGGTGGCAGTGATGAACCAGAGGGTGGCAATGATGAACCAGATGGTGGCGCTGCTAAACTGCCCGGGAGCCCTGTGGGTGTGAGCCCCCACGCTGCTGAGCTGCCCAGGGGTTTTGAGCCCACGCGCTACTGAACTGCCCCGGGCCCAGTGGGTGTGAGCCCCCGTGCTGCTGAACTGCCCGGAGCCCTCTCATTGTGAAAATCATTTGTGCTCAATTGCCTGGGAGCCCTCTGGGTGTGAGAACACATTGTGCTAAGTTCCCCCCTGCCCCCAGTACATATATACCCGTACTGCACAGCACCATTATGCTCTTGAACCATGAAGTCTGGTGCCTGGATGATCCTGATCCGTGTAGGTGGTACCACTGTCCGGTGCATTCAAAATGTAAAGTCATAACTTGATACACAGCACCAATAAACACGTGTCCCGCTGGCTCCGGTATGCGCATGTACCAGGCGTGGAGCACCCGCATGCCACTGCACCCTACTGCCCAGTGCCAGCATATGCCTGTACGGGGCAGTTTAGTATGAGATGGGACATTGTCCAGCAGCAGCAGCTGCATGCGCCTGAACCCACTGAGCAGGATCAGAATGGCTTTGTACCAACACACGCAGCAGAGCTATCTTGGTCATCTGAAGGATTCTGGGGTCCTGTGCCAAACTTATTTTTGCATCCATGAGTTTCCCGAGCACCATCGCCGTGTAGCTCCTGTGACCAGGAGGCTGCTTTCTTCTCATCTGCTGCTCTGCTCGGTCTCTGACCCTTTATAAACAAGATGCATGTAAACTTGCATAGAAGCCCCGCCCGTTTGGCCTCGTCCACCACACACTAGCGGTATGAAATGTCTTCCCGCCCGTCCCCACTTTAATATCCAGCTCACTCAAGGGACCTCGGCGCCTTTGGGCGTGCTGGCAAAGTTACAGGCACACGTGGTCACATATTTGTGCAAATGGCACAAAAATCCGCGAGTTCGTGGGAAAATTCACGAACTCAAATTTACGGACCGCGAATTTGCAAATTTCGCCCATACTTTCTTTCTTGGTGTGGCTGTTGGAGGGTTGCTTGAGCGGGGCGAGGGTGTTGGCGCAGTCATTGATCTACTGTCGGAGGTTGCGGATGCCAGTGTTTGGGTCGGTGGGTTCGGTGGGTGGGTTCAGGGCGAGGGTGGTGGTCAGCTTGCCCTGAGTGACTTTTCTCCAGCAGTGACGTGGCAGGTGTTTGGTGTGGTGGTGTGTTGTGGTCTTGTTGTAGGTGAAGTGAATGCAGCGATGATCGGTTCAGTGTATTTCGTTGGTGTGGACGAATGAGACATGGTTGCTTGTGGAGAAGATGGGTTCAAGCATGTGGCCAGTGGTGTGGGTGGGATCAGTGACGAGTTGTCTAAAGCGGAGGTTGTCGATCAGGGTGGTGGAGTTGGCATCGTTGTTGTTCTCGAGGTGGAAGTTAAAGTCCCTGAGGAGGATGTAGTCTGTGGGGGTGAGAGCGTGGGTGTTGATGAGGTCGGTGATGGCGCCGCTGACCTGTGGCCGCGATCCGGCGGGTCTGTAGATGAGGGTCCCTCTGAGGGTGGTGTTGGGGTCAGTGTGGATCCGGAAGTGCAGGTGTTTGGCGGTGCTGAGGGTGTCATCTGAGTGGGTGGAGACCTTGAGGGTGGACTTGTGGACAACGGCTATTCCTCCTCCGATTACGTTGGTGCGGTCTCTGCGGGCGATTTTGAAGCCGTCTGGGATGGCAATGGTGATGTCAGGAGCAGAGGTGTCGTTCCATCAGGTCTCGGTCAGAAAGGCGACGTCTGGGGCAGAGGTGTCGAGTAGGTCCCATAGTTCGATGGCATGTTTGCGTGCCGAGCCGGTGTTGAGGAGTATGCAGCGGAGGTGGTTGGGTTCTGTCCTTGAAGATTTGGTGGCTCTCTCGCAGGTGAAGCTGCAAGTGCGGCAGGAAAAGGGTCCGTGGGTCCGTTTCGGGGCAGCCTGGAAGCAGTTGCGGTCTCGGCCGGTATTGAGTGCATGGAGGGTGCTGGCATTGTAGCGGAGTCTGGCACCATGGCGTTCGCAGGGTCCAGGGGTTCTGGCACTAGGCACAGTCCAGGCACAGACAGGCGCAGATGAGCTTGCCTCTGGTGCGGCCACACAGTGGCCACCATAAGTAGGGATGCGTGAGGGAGGAGCAGCTGGGAGGAGGGTGGGAAAACAGCAAATGGGAGCAGGAAGCAGGATGCAGGGGAGGCAGCGGCAAGAGAAGGGACGACGAGAACGGAGCGGAGGGAAATGGCAGTGAAATACAATACAATTAGGGTACAATTACATTAAAATGTAACACAGTCAAAAACAAATACCAGCAACACAGTCAGCAACAAATACCAGCGTCAGCCCAGAGGGGCCTTGAACACTTGAATACTCTGCAGCAGTCGGCACGGGAGACTGGTGCAAACAGGTGGAGCTGTGCAGCGTGGGGAGCATGGGGATTAACACTCATGAACCCGAAGAAGAAAAATACCCACACATGCTAACGGGCAGACACAATAACAGGAAAACACAGCCACTGTGAAAGCCCATTCTAAGAGGCACTACTGAGGCGCCTATCCTACATCAGTCTCCAACTTGAGAATACATTTCTCATCTACCTTATCTGCCACAGAATGTAAAATCACTGAAAGTGGTAAAGCAGAGTCGCATATTTTTGACCAGGATGGAACAGCAACAACCTTGCCAGGTCAGCGATCAAACTGCTCTTTACTCAAAGAGACTCAATAGGCCTGTAAGTGGAACAAACAAGATCATAAAAATAATCTCAAGGAATGTGTTCAGGCTCAAAACCACACTACAGGACAGGGATGCCTTCGAATTTTTACAGACAAGGGACCTGCTGTGTCTCCAGGAAACCTGGCTACTTGCCCCCCTAGTCATACTAGGATTCGAGGAATTCCAGCACCCAGCAAAAAAGCACAATGCATTTGGAAGGCCATCTGAGGGCCAATATATATATGTAAACTTGGGTATCTCCATAACATCAGCGAATTCCACACTAAGTATGGACATGGTCCAAGCATTTCACTTGCAAGGCCTGAAACTGAAGGGTTCCCCCATAACATTCTTACTCTAGAACATTTATTTCAACTGCAAAGACAGACAGAGATATGGCAAGATGAGGGAACTGGTCGACACACTAGAAGACTTGCTCAGCAATTACCCAAACTGCGTGATAATAATGGTCAGCGATTACAACACGCACAACCTGAGATCAGAAGCAGTTGCCTCCCGACCCAGGGACCACGCTGGCAACCTGCTCAATACATTTTTAAACACCTACAGTCTAAGGTCTGCACCAGAGGTACAAGTCTCAAATCATGCCATCGCTAGAGATTACCAGGGAAAAACCATATCAACTATCAATCATATTTGTTTGAGCCACTGCCTCCAAGAACAAGTAGTGGAATTCAAAAAGCCAGTACCGTAAACCAGTGTCCACCTCCCATTGTTTAGAGCTATTTCTCTGCAAACTGTCACTTTTAAGGACACTACCCTCTGGATGCACCTAACGGAAGGAAGTACATACGCTCCTAAGCCAAATGAAATGGAATAAAATCAACACATCGGGCCTGACAGCCTGGAAAAACAACTGGCCTGCACTCAGAAACTAAACTGAAGAGAATACACCTGCGAAATGGACAAAACTGGTCCCCGAGCTGTACTGCCTATTGCTGGGCACTAAACCTAATCATCAGTCAGAATCCAAAGAAAGGATGTGCTGCTAACCCAAGCCAAGGTGTAAAATTATCCAATTTAGCAAGATGGCACTGAGACAAGCCAACCACAACAACAAGCGGGCAAGAGCCGAAATAGGATGGCAAAAATGTCTGACAGCCAGAGACACGCATAGGAGAAACATATGGATCTTCAAAAAAAGGCAACAAAAAGACTCCCAATGGCTGCACATCTACAATTTTTTAATCTCAAGTAGACAAGCAGAATTTTGGATGTACATCAAGAGGCTGTTTGAGCATGGTTATGACTGGTGAAATGGAGTGCCAGGTCACATATGGATCAACCATGTGAAAACACTCTGCTGTAACTCTTCTCACAACACCCCGCTAGATCATCAACAACCATTCCTGAGCACTACCGCACACAATTTCACTGGTAACAACAACCTGGTAAATCAAATAAACACAGAAGAATCAAGCAAACCTCTTAATTTGTACAACCGTGTGCTAATAATACTAAAGAACATTAGAATCAATGTAGCCCCGGGGCCCAACGGCCTCCCTGGACAACTTTTCAAAGAGGACTTCACATTCTGAACAACAATACTTACCCTTTTATGCAAGTTATGCATGACTAACTCAACAGTTCCTAGAGCCTGGAAAGGATCCCTACTGCAACAAATCCATAAAAAAGGTGAAATCGGAGATGCAACCAACTACAGGATGATAGCCCTCCAGGATATCGAGGCAAAGGAATATGCACGTTTGCTCCTACAAGACCTATGAAATTGGGCTAATGAGGATGACATACTACTAGTCTTTCGATCCGTCTTTAGAACAGAAGCATCAACACTGGATAATATCCTAGCCCTAGCCTATCTGGTTGAACAGTCTACCCACGAAAAACAGCGCACCCTCTTTGCATGTTTTATTGACTACACGGCGGTGTTACAATATGTCAAACAAAACTTACTGTGGCAAAAACTGGGGGATCCCAACAAGGCTGCTGAATGCCATTATTGACCTCTACACCAGAAACTGGGTACGTGTCAAACTCACCTGGAATAGAGCCACAAAGAAGATATGCACGGACAGGGGGTTGAAACAAAGCTGCGTATTGGCATAGTTACTCTTTAATTAATATACTGTAGATCTTGGCAAATCAATAACAAAAGCTAACCTGTTAGCATCCAAAATTGGGACGACCAGACTGTTCTCAATGCAATACGCTGATGACATGGTTTTAGTGGACCACACAAAGACGGGTCTGCAAAAGCACTAGATGCACTAAGTATTTACAATGAAGAAAACAGATTGACAGCAAATGCTGGTAAAACAAAAGTAGTTATCTTTGGATAACATGTTAACAAACTTAAACATCTGTGAAAAATGGGCAACCTGAAAATAACTACAACAACCAAGTATAACTACCTGGGGGTATGGATCATGAGCAACAGCAAGCCAGCAGCACATATTGAATCAATAGAATCCAAAGCCAAGGCAGTGCCATATGCCCTCTGCAAACTCCATTTTAAACTGTGTAGTCCGGTAACTGAGCATATCCGAAAGGTTTTAAAAGACAAGATTATTCCTTCAATCTCCACCCGGCAACTAGTATTTTCTCAGGCCCTAATCAACATTATGGAGTCCAGAAACAGCCGAGCATTCAAACAGATTTTCCAGGTACCAGCTTATGCCAGTAATGCTCTAGTACGGCTGGAATTCAAACTAAGTAAACAATCTTATGAGCCTTGCGCTTCAGTCATCTGCTACTATCGAAGGACATGTGCTGCCCCTCGACACACAATGAAAGCAACCCTTACAGAATGTTTACGGAAAGTGAAAAACCCCAGGGCAGACGCTTTATAAACAGGCCTCCCTGAGCTACACCTTGATTTGTCCAACTGGGATTACTTTAGTCATCAATTCTAAGGAAACAAGTAAGAATATTATCAAAGCATGATGACATGTGGTCTATAGAGTCCTCTAGCAGCAACATTGGGATTCTAGTCAGTTCTTACAAGGACAAACTGAAGCATCCTTACCTTGCCTCACCTATGAACAAATTGATAATAAAACAATTCTCATCGGTCAGACTGATGGTTATGCCAATAAAAGACATAAACACTCACTGGAAATCCCTAGAGGGGGCCACCTTCAGTAGACTTTGCCATCAGTTCGAGGAGACCCTGGCCCATCTAGTTTGTGTTTGCCCTGAAATGAGCCATGCACGTTGCACTTTATTAAAGCCCTTGTTTTTTAAAATATGGCATTCATGCCTGCGTAGATACAAATGAAGCTTCTTTTTAACTTAGAGATCCCCATGGAACGGGCTAGACTAGCAAAATTTGCATGGCAACTTAAAGAACTCATAAGCAAAGATCGAGCCTCAGCCTAAAGTAAGACTTCAGGCCCAAATCTGTGCGCATTTATTAAGTATTTAGGGACCTCTATTTTATGTCTTTTGAAACTACTTTAAATGTACTAAATGAAATGATCTGTCACAGGTTTTATTAACGATGTAAAAGGATCTTTGGAAGGACACTCCACGCACAGCCTTTTGTAACAATTTCTAATAATTGAAATAATAAATGTTTATACACACTGTCTAATAATCACAGATCAAATTTAATTTACAAAGATTAGACCTTTTCAATAAATATTTGAAAATGCATCATCATACATTTGACAAATTAAAGGGTTTGATCTGTTTCCACAAATTCCTTAGGAATTGGAGTGTTTATGCTCATGGTTACCAGTTACATCTCTAACTATGAAAGGTTATGGGCTTAGATGTGGTACTGTGAGCTAGCTAAAAACCAACATTTACTAATGGTATTATTAGATTCAGTCTCTATATTGTGAAGATTTTTGACCTAATACAAAATCTTTCTAAATTATTTGGAACCATGTAACATGGCCCCACCAATCTTCCTGGTGTAGTACCTTGTTAACAGGTCTCCTGCGTGGTTTCTCGCACATGTACATGGCTCCTTTATTACCTTTACACAGAGACATCCACGGTGATAAGAGCTGAGCTTTAATGGGAAGCACTAGTAGAGTGGTCAAGCTTGATATTTTAAAAGGAATGTCCCCTATAGTGTTTCTTTTCTATGAATTCCATTCATTAGGTATGGCACAAGCAGTGATTACTGCTGTTAATTGCAGACAAGCTGTCACTAATCATTTGGCTAGATATGGGCTGTCCAATGGCTGTGGAGAAGTTACCTGATTAGTCCAGGCACACAACGCTTATAAATGTGATTTTTTTTTATTCATGAGTTAATTTTCCTGTAGTGGGTGTCAATTTACAAATAAGCTTCAGATCATTCAAAATAAAGCTGCTTGGCTACTTTTGGTGATTTCTGAGTACCAACCTGTCTCTCACGTTCTCCCTGCACTCCACTGGCTGCCGGCCAAAAAACGTGTTGAGTTAATGCAGTACTTTCAATAGTTCGTACCAAAACAATATTTGCATTCCTCCTCCAGTGCCCATCGTGTAAAGGTCAAATGGAGCGGCAGACGCTTCATACCTGGTACAGGTAGGTTATGCATTTCTTTGCCTCTAGTGCTCAGGAAAGAATCAAAACTGCTTGCTTTTTGTAGAGCCTATTGAACTGATTTTGCTTCCTTTCTGCTATGTCAGGCTCTTTTTCTATGTCTCTTCCTCCTCTTTTTCTCTACTCTTTTCTCTGAGTTTTAGTGCCTTGACATCCTTTGCTACTAGAGCGTTTTACAAGTCTAAATTTAATTTCATTTCACACATACACTAAAGCTGCAGTTCCAGCTGTATACTGACCTTATGATTTTTTTTGAAATACCATTAAATTACCTGGAACTTCATAATCTGTTCCAAGGCGCAACCCAACACACACTTCAGGATGTTAGACTATGCCCTCTCAGTAATGAAGGGGCATCCTGACCGGTCTTAACAAGCTATACCTCCTATCCGTAATACAATGCATTAAACCAGCATAAACGTGTGCTCTATTAAAACATATGGTGAGGCTGTATTGATGTCTGTTGTACTATATTGTGCATACATTAACTACTGCTCAAGCAAGGGCTTTTCAAGTGGGGCAGGTGCAGTTAGCTGTTCCTGCAATGAATCCAGTTACCAATAATGCCATTATGGGTAAAATCCCTGCCAAACATGATGAAATTCCGTTTTGGATTGTACAAAAAACAAATCAGCTTGAAGCAGTGTTTCCCCAAATGGGAACCCAAGATAAATTTAGAATTCTCACTATGTGTTTTTTGCTTCGTATGGTTTCCACAGATGGGGTGAGTAATACATGGGATACTGAATTTGCTACAATTTATACCATTACTCTTCGTTAGACCACGAATCCTTTGCGTTTTTTTCCAAAGATTTTTTATGCTTCTGGCCTCCTGTTTTTGACTATGTGCTGCATTTCTTTTTTGCTGGATATAGAACTCTGGACACTTTACCACTTCTGATCAGTGAGATAGTGAAAGCACTCCCTGTATAAATGGTGATTATGATTGGCTTTCCATGATTAGCATATATGATTTACTGGTAGGGCCCTAGTAACGTGCACTGTGTGTGCCCAGAACCTGTAGTTCAAATGCTACTAGTGGACCAGCAGCATTGATTGTGTCACTCATGTAGGTAGTCCTGCAGACATGTCTCAGGCCTGCCACTGCAGTGTCTGTGAGTGCAGTGTTAGACCGCCATGTCGACCTCACAAGAGCACCCCCTTGACAGGCCGACACCTTCCCTTTTACTACAAGTAAGGAACCTCTAAGGTAGGCCCACCGTAGCCCCATGGGCAGGGTGTACTGTGTGTGAAAGGTAGGATATGTGTTGATGTTTTTTTACATGTCCTGTTAATGAAATACCGCCGATTTCATTTTTCACTATTGCATGGGCTATCTCTCCCATAGATTATGATTTCAGTTGCCTTATAACCTCTTACTAGTGTAACTTTCAACTGGGAAGAGAGCGAGATTTGGAGTTTGGGTTCCCGGAAGTCAAAATTTAAAAATACATCTTTTAGTGAAGTTGGTGTTTGAAAATGTATTTTCTTACTTTACCATACTGTGCCTCTGCCTGCCTGTGGACTCCATGTCTGGTTTATACTGACAGTTGGGCTGTTTGTGCATTCACTGTAGACAGTCATAAAAAAAGGGAGCTGAGGTGAGCCCTGCAAATTCTGAGAGCCCATCGTCGTGCTGATGGGTCTTCCTGACCTAGAGTGGTGGGAGGAGTTGTCACTCATACCGCAATAGGGCTGCGCTTGTCCCCACACAAGGCCTGCTCTGCTCCGCTCCTTGCCTGAAAGTTTCGGGGTGATTTTTGAAGCGGGGACCGAGAAAAAAGGGGGGTCCCAAAAGGTGTTTTCTCCATGCAATTTTCCATAGGGACATTTAAGACGGGCTACAGCCTGAACTGCTGAACGAAATCATACCAAATTTGGCAAAAAGGTTTAGTTTGGTTAGCAGATTACGTTTCAGTAGTTTCTGAGAAAATCTAAATTAAAATCATAGATATATCTATAGACGAAGTACCGTACGAGTACTGTCCGAGGACAGTGTGCGTAACATTATGAGCATGAGCTGCATGCTAATTGGCTGTCGACTGTCTGTCAACACTCCAAATCAGGAAGTGTTGGCAGCCATCTTGTGCCTCGGTAGAACTGAGGCACAAGAAAGCAGCGAAAGAAACGCGAAAAACATGCAAAGGGTGCAGGGTAGAAACACCCTGACCCCGTAGGCCTGCTCAGGGGGTCCCACAAGGACCCCCTAGGCAAAAAACATTTTTTTTTTTTAAGTTGCGGTATACGCGTAAGGTACGCGTATGCTGTGAAAAAGAAGAAAAAAACCTGAAGCCCGCTTTATTGTTAATTAGCCCCCGGGGGGAGGCCAAATCCCAGGGGGAATGTTTTTATGTATAATGGGTGGCCCGGAGGGGGCCCACTCCTCTCACCAGGCCTTGGCTGAAATCCTCTGTAATGAGATAACCAGACAAGAGTCACACCCTTCCCGTACATCATGGTCAAATCCCCCCCACATACTCCCCCAGCACTTGGAAATCCTCACAGGTGAATAGTGAGGTCTCTACATCCCTAATTGATTAATTCATGCACCATGAATTTTTACATCAACACGTGACACGCTAAAACGGTGGAAATGAGAACACCTGTCAACTGAAAAATGTGACTTAATAGTGGGAGGAGCAATAAATTGAACCCATAGACTGTTAAGTAACCAAAAAGTATATAAACCACACCCGTGGGATGATTAGTTTTATTTCAGAGAATCAATACGGGCGAAGAAACTACGAGCAAAGGAATGATTCGGAACTGCGGAAATATCTTCACATTATCTTTCATTTCCTCAGAGAGTTCATATTGTTAATGTATATTTAAAAATACATAATACCGTATGTAATTTCCAGAGGAGTTGGATGAATTTCTATGGAGGATGGAAACAATATCGAAGAGAGGTAAATTATATGATTGGAAATATAGGTTATTTAATGAATTAGTACGTGCAACTTATTGATTAGGAGCAATGTCATAATCTTCAATTTATCTTTCATTTCCAGAGAGGGATCATATTGTTAATGTATATTTTAATTTATATTAACCTGTATGATCCTTCAACTGGAGTTGATTGACTTACAACCGACAATTTTTTTTTTGTATGCAAGTATTTGTTTATGATTGAAAAATGTACTAAAACCAAAACTCTTTATCTTCTAAAGCGAAATTGGGCTGAAAGTATTTATATTAAGTAGTGCTTTTTGCAAATTTCACTCGTGAAGAACAGGAGGATTATCTTCGGAAGCACTTTTTTGAAAAAAATTAATATAATTGTAGTTTAAAATGTCATGATTGTTAAATGTAATAATGACATGAAATGTACATAAAAAAAGAAAGATGAAGTAGTGAGGGAGTGTTTGTCGAAGCACTTCTATTCGAATTTATCTGAAAGTATAAGAAGCCCAAACATTTATAAAAAGATGATGGGGCAATACTTATATAATGTAAACATAAGGAATGAGTGCTTATGATAAAATAAAATAAATGTGGTCAAACTCCTGATACTAATGAATGTTAAAGAATGTTTGCATTTCACCCATATGATGAATGTAAAAGACTCAATAAAAATATTTTAAAAACATGAGCATTTTTCTTTCAAGGATAGTTAGAAAGTTATACATTTTATAAAAGAACATAGTGCTGCACGCTAAAGGAGAAAAGTCAGCACAATTATGATAGAATAGAAAATAGAATAATGTTTTTACTCTTACAGTCAACAAACTCGTAAGCAGAGTACACTGCTTAAGTTAAAAGCACCCTACCAAAACTAGTTTTTGAAGCGCATAGTAAAATAACGTGCGTCACAAAATGGGCTACATACATGGTGACTGTATCATAAAGTCACATAGAAAAAAGAAAGCCAATCAAAATTAGCATGAGGAAGGTAGATGTAAGTACACAACAGCCAATCAAATTTGTTTCAAAATCTGCGCAAGGAAAGGGATTGGTCGCTAATACATTTTCTTACAATGCTTCACAATCAATCAAAAAGAGGTGTTGAAAGTTTCTGTTTTTAACATATGAGTAAATGAGATATCTGTGCATGTACACGCAGCGA
Source organism: Lissotriton vulgaris (assembly GCF_964263255.1). Classification (NCBI taxonomy): domain Eukaryota; kingdom Metazoa; phylum Chordata; class Amphibia; order Caudata; family Salamandridae; genus Lissotriton; species Lissotriton vulgaris. Next base: position 14,086 of record NW_028246951.1, read on the forward strand.
GAGGGATTATTAAAGATGACTTGCATTCGCAAGTACCCAAAAGGCTTCTTCCTGAATAAGTACGCACTTCACTGCCAGACCCCATTTAATGATTATCCAGGCTCTCAAGCCTAAACACGTCAGAAATCCTCTCTCATCACTTTCTCTTCTTTTTAGTGTATTGTGTGTGGCAGACTGCGTGACCGTATGCCCAGACCCCACGAAGGCCCTGGAGACTGCCACGCCGAAGATCAGCTCCTGCAGTGTCTCGGAGCTGGGCGGCACCCCTCCCAACATTTAAAAGCCCCAGGGGGAGGTGCAAATTAATCGAGACTGAATACGTTAATACAGCCCACTTCGCTTACGCTACCAGGAAAACACAACAACACTACATGGCACAGATTTCCATTGTAGTGATTTGTTAGTTCCAGGTCTGGTTGTCAGATCGGCACACACACACTCCCTCATGGTTGGTATACACCCACACCACACCCATCCAGCGCATCTGTCACTACACACGTGTTAAGCAATGCATTTACACATATACTAGTTTAAAACATATGTAGTTACTCATAAAGATACTATTGAGACAGTCCTTCACCGACTAACACACCCATACACACACTTATCCACCCATACAATCCTGCACACATGCTGTCTTCAACATACAACTTGTGAGTCAGTCATTCATGCATCTATCCGTTCAGTAATACCCCACCACACCATACAGACACTCATACTGATACTCAAAAAAACAACTAATAACCCATGTACACACTCATGTAGCTACTCACCAACCCATGCAGCCACCTATACACAAAGTGAGACACTGATACAGATATTTAAATATTTAAAAATGATTTCTAATACATGTATTCACTAAGATACATTTAATAATAAGTTATACAATCAATTTTACAATTTAGACACTTATTTAACCATTTATTCTTCCATCGACCTTTAGATATACATATATAAAAAATATTTATTTTTCATGAAGACACACATTCACTGGATGATGTCATCCGTGATGTCATCAGTGATGTCATCAATGATGTCATTTGAGATGTCATCAGTGATGTCATCAGTGATTGCAGGCACACGAGTTATAGTTAGCTGAACTAACTATAACAGGAGGATTTCAATGGTTTGTATGAGTGAAATTTCCACCTAACTATAACATATGTGAAACCTATGGTTTATTTCAGTGAATTTCTAAGGTTTTTTAAATGCTAATTCCTAACTATAACGTGGCTGAAACATATGTTTTTTTCAGTAATTATATAGATATATATATATATATATTTGCTCCAAGAAAATCCTCTCAAACAGGAAAGGAAGTGGCCGCACTCTTGTGGTGAGTTTTTTCAAAGTTTTATTCACGAACAAACAGGACGCGTTTCGGCGAACGGGCCTTTTTCCCCTGTATACACACAAAATTAAGAAGCTACCCGCCATTTAAAGCTCATTTCTTCATGGCTATTCCCCTTCCGTTTGCGGGGATTCATTTCATTGACAAAGAGAGCGGACAACCTCCTCGATCCCAATATAGAGGCCATACTAATTATTCTTGCAAAAATAAATCACAATTCGTTATATATGATTGCGAACAAATCTATATGGCTCTCAGTCATTTAAAAATAAAACATTTTAGATAAATTCTCACGATTCAGCCCTGGGTGGGCAATGTCATTTGGACCTTTTAGAAAATAATAAACAACACAATTGAGCCCTGAATGGCCCCCACATCAAACCTAGGGGATCAGGGGGGTCTACTCTGCCCCCTTATGGTCATTTCCCCCTTTGTTTTTGCCTCCTTTCTCGATCTTACCGAGACACAAGATGGCGGCCGCTCCGGACTGTTTCGAATGTTTACAGACACCCAAGAGCCAATCAGCTTTCCGCGCGCAAGTCGCGTAGCGCGCCCGGAGCGCTCCCCGGTGCCATAGATATCTTTTGGAAGCTAAATTACTCAAAATCCACTGGAGCACATATCTTGAGACATAGCAAAGGCACATCGGGTCACCAGTCCCTACAATATTGCCAAGTTTGGTGGAAATTCAGTCAGCCGTTCGGGCTAAAAGTGAGGTCGACCGCCCTATGGAAATTAACATGGGGAAAACACGTTTTGGGACCCCCTTTTATCTTGGCCCCCGCTTGACGAATCCCCCCCAAACTTTCAGGGAAGGACCGAAGCGCCACGAGGCAAATTTGAGAACATTTCCAGGCAGATTCCTCAACCGGCGCCAAAGTTATTAGCAATAGAATGAGATTTTGCATTGAAAAAAATCCTAACTATAACTACCTACTGGCGACCGCCACAGACCGGACTATGGTAATGGCCCCAGCAATCACGCAAAAGGATTGTTAGGGCAACGTGACAGTAAAAGAAATTGGCAGAAAAACACCCCACTGAAGGGAAGCTCGTCTTTGGCGGTGAAGCGACTACAGGTACCAGGATGCTCGTGGTAAAGTAACGCCCATTGAAGGATGGACTAATCAAATTGAAGCACCGATGGTTCTGTGTGTCAAAGCGCTGCCAGACGTTAGTTGCCTGCTCCTCCTCTGAAGAAGACCGAAGCCGGTCGAAATGCATTAGGAAGCAAACGGAGCCTTGTAAATGAAATAAATTACCTGGAAACAATCACGTTGTGTGTGCGACTCACTTCCCTTGGGACAGCGATTTGGATATATATATATATATATATATATATATATATATATATATATATATATATATATATATACCCACACACAAAGAGTTACCCCTATAGATGAGCCACACCCAGGTAGGTGAAAGTCTTTGTATTTATTACAGGAAGCTGCAACCAGGAGTCATGAGCATCTTGCAACGTTTACAATTGCTGACGCGTTTTGTGAATCTCATCACTTCTTTACAGGTATGGGGATTTAAAACAGCCGCAAAACTTTCTTTTATCGACAGAGTACCCGCCCATTGGCTACGCGCAAAGCCTCATGGTACCTGTAGTGTCAATAAGTATTCCCTCAGTGGGGTGCTGTGCGCTGTCATCCTTACACCGAATATATATATATATATATATATATATATATATATATTCACTGAAAAAAACGTAGGTTTCAGCCTTGTTATAGTTAGGAATTAACTGGGAAACCTTCAATAAATCTCTTTCGAGCCACTGAGCATGTGTCGGACCCGTTTCTTCGTGGAGTGGGACTGGTTCGTATATTTGTCGGGAGCAAGTACCGACTTACCGGCACGCCTTCATGGTTAGGAGCTCCGCGCATAACTTGCAGCTTGGTGGTGTTATGTTTGGAAGACATAGCGCGGCGCCCCCCCAAAAGGTCGGAAACACTCACCTGAGTTGGAGCCCAATTGGGGAGTGAAGAAGCAGCAGTATGCTGCTTAAGGTGACACGAATGAGACAGAACAACATTGAGCCCTGCTGAGACTATCGACGGCGGCGAGTGAAACACGCAGCCAGGAATGGGACACCACTGTGTGTTTGCGAGAGCGGATCACTGTATCAGCGTGCACAGCGTGGGACAACAAAACCCGAAATGGATTCAGCAGGAGAGGTGGAGTGGCAAGCTGTGGGAGGCGGGGCTCAGAGTTTCCTGCACCAATAAGGGAAGCTCCATCACCCTTTTTAAACCAGCCACTCAGGCAGAACTGTATTCCAGGTGAAGCGGGCACTGAGGAAAGTCGAAAGACTTAAACGCGTCTGCCCTCATTTCACCACCACAAGACTTTTTCACTGGGAAACCTTCGATAAATCTCTTTCGAGCCACTGAGCATGTGTCGGACCCGTTTCTTCGTGGAGTGGGACTGGTTCGTATATTTGTCGGGAGCAAGTACCGACTTACCGGCACGCCTTCACGGTTAGGAGCTCCGCACATAACTTGCAGCTTGGTGGTGTTATGTTTGGAAGACATAGCGCGGCGCCCCCCCAAAAGGTCGGAAACACTCACCTGAGTTGGAGCCCAATTGGGGAGTGAAGAAGCAGCAGTATGCTGCTTAAGGTGACACGAATGAGACAGAACAACATTGAGCCCTGCTGAGACTATCGACAGCGGCGAGTGAAACACGCAGCTAGGAATTGGACACCACTGTGTGTTTGCGAGAGCGGATCACTGTATCCGCGTGCACAGCGTGGGACAACAAAACATACATAACCATTGAAATTCCCCCGATACAGTTAGTTCAGCTAACTATAACTTGCGCGCCCGCAATGCACTGCTGATGACGTCACATATTACATTTATCATAACATGGTCAGTGACATCATTCATGACATCACTGATGACATCTCAAATGACATCACAGATGACATTGTTTCGTTCGAGTGAAATGTCCAGCTAACTATAACATGTGTGAAACCTATGGCTTTTTCAACGAATTTGCAAGGTTTTTTAAATGCTAATTCCTAACTATAACGTGGCTGAAACCTATGGTTTTTTCAGTGAATTTCGGAGGTTTTTTAAATGCTAATTCCTAACTATAACGTGGCTGAAACCTATGGTTTTTTCAGTGAATTTCAAAGGTTTTGTAACTGATAATTTTCAAATGTATTAATTGTTATATTTTTTACACTGATTTACTACATTGTTTTAAAGTATTTATTTTTAGATATTTTATTTTTTAAATTACATTACCTATTTTTAATATAAATTGAAAAAAATGTTTTTAAAAATATTGAAATTGTAATAATTTTTATTTTATTTTATATTTTTTTAATTTATATATATTTTATATAGCAGGCAATGATATCCTAAGGAAGTAAATTCAAGTTACTGGTAAGTACGGTTAAACTGACTTTTCAGGGACAGAAGTGAGCTGAAAGATGCAGCACTGAGGTCTCTCCTGATAACAGGTGAGTAAATCGGAATTGGTAGTTCGACTGATTTTAAAGGAATTTTTTTAAATTCCAAAACTCCACACTTGGAAGAATTTCCAAGTGAAACCTGTCAATGTTAGCCTATGGAAGGAAATTCAAGTTACTGTAAGTATGGTTAGAATTACTTTTCAGGATCGGTAGTGGGCTGAAAGATGCAGCCCTGAGGTTTCTTCTGATAACAGGTGAGTAAATTGGAATTCATAGTTCGGCTGATTTTAGAGGAAATTTTTTAAAGTTCCAAAATTACACACTTAGAAGAATTTCCAAGTTAAACCAGTCATTGTTAGCCTATGGAAGGACATTCTAGTTACTGTAGGTATGGTTAGAATTTCTTTTCAGGATCAGTAGTGGGCTCAAATATGCAGCACTGAACAGGTGAGTAAATCAGAATTCGTAGTTCCGCTGATTTTAGAGGAATATTGTGCTCAATAGTGAAGAAAGGGGGCAGGCCTGAGGTGACATGTGTGCAAACCCGCCCTGTGGTGCGTTTAAGATTGGGGAATAATTACTCTTCAATCCTGAGGTCCCCTGTGAGCCAACTAGCCCACCAGGCACCTCCAGTATGCGCCAGGGAGCTGCGATGCAGAGAGGTGTTCAGAGGGCATGCCCCCTTTTTACAATACTCTGCAACGCAGCTCCGTGGCACTTACTGGAGGTACCTGTTTGAAAAGTTGGCCCCTAGGGGACCTCTGGATTGAAGAGGAATTAATTCCCCAACTTAAAATGCGCCATCTCAAACGCCGCCCCCTACCTTCACCACTGTGCAAACGCACCCCGTAGCACGTTCTAAGTTGGGGGATTAAGTCCCCTTGCATACTGGGGGTTCCTGGGGCCAACTAGCCCACCAGGAACCTCCAGTATGCGCCAGGGGGCTGCGTTGCAGTGAGGTGTAATGTGGCCTGCCCCTTTTTACACCTCTCTACAATGCAGCCCCCTGGCGCATTTGCAGAGGGGAAACTAATTCCCCCTGAATACTGGGGGTCCTTGGGGGCCAACTAGCCCACCAGGAACCTCCAGTATGTGCCAGGGGGCTGTGTTGCATAGAGGTGTAAAAAGGGGTGTGGCCTCTTTACACGTCTCTGCAAGGCAGCCCCATGGCACGTTTGCAGAGGGCGACTAATTCCCCTTGAGTACTAGGGGTCCCTGGGGGCTAACTAGCCCTTCAGGAACCTCCAGTATGTGCCAGGGGGCTGCGTTGCAGAGATGTGTAAAAAGGGGCATGGCCTCTTTACACGTCTCTGCAATGCAGCCCCCTGGTGCGTTTGCAGAGGGGAAACTAATTCCCCTTGAATATTGGGGGTCCCTGGGGACCAACTAGCCCACCAGGAACCTCCGGTATGCGCCAGGGGGTTGCGTTGCAGAGAGGTGTAAAAAGGGGTGTGGCCTCTCTACACATCTCTTTCCATAGGAAAACCACACCATTCTATTTGCAATAACTTTGGCTCTGGTGGACAAATCTTTGCGAATTTCTCCAAGAAAATGGCCTGCTCCGCTCCGCTTCTTTCCTGAAAGTTTGGGGGTGATTCGTCAAGTGGGAGCTGAGAAAAAAGGGGAGTCCCAAAACGTGTTTTCCCCATGCAATTTTCTATAGGGACCTTTAGCCAGGGCTACAGCACGAATGGCTGAACGGAATTACACCAAATTTGGCGGAGAGGTAGCGTTTGGTTCGCAGATTGTGCTTTTTGTTGAATGGTGTAAATCTGTTCAGTACTTACAGAGAAAATAAAAAATAAAATCATAGTGATATATAGAGACAAAGTATTGTACGCGTATGGAAATCCGTACAATTACGAGCACGAGCTGCATGTTGATTGGATGTCAACTGTCTGTCAACACTCCAAACCAGGAAGTGTTGGCAGCCATCTTGTGCCTCGGCAGAACCGAGTCACAAGAAAACAGTAAAACGAACATTTTTGGCTTTAACTATATGTATGCGGGGGCTCATGGCTTCCCCCCGGAGCCCCAGTGATTCGCCAGTCCCTGGGGCCTCTTTTTATTTTAAAAAACTGTGAGGGGGGTTTCAAGTCTGCCACCTCCCCGGCGCTCTAATAAATAAAAAATAGGGGGGACGGACCACCCAGCTACGAGGACTACCACCCCTCGAGATTTTTCGAATGTTGGGAGGTAGGCCGCACGGTCCCCTTCCTGGAGCTTTGATGGCCCTGGGGACCACCACCTTTCAGGGCTGGCTTTTGCAGTGTCCTGGGGTGCCTACAGTGCCGCCTTCTGCAGTGCCCGGGGTGACGAAAAGCAATGCCGGCTCCCGAAGAACAAGGGGAGCCGGCTGGGACCATGGGGGCTTTGGGGCTCATAAAAAACAGTATTTTCAGAACTAACTTTACTGGTCGAAAAAGGAGATATATTTCTTTGAAAGTATGTAAAACTTTCCGGGTTTTTTTCTGCACCAGTTGTACTCTCTACGCATGCACAGCCTCGTTTCCAAGCCCATGTTTCTTTGTTTTTCTTCAAGTTCGCCAAGCAAACCTCTCCTCATTTTAGGTATTACATTTTACGCTTTCTTCTGCCGGGCCGTGTGCCTCATCCGCTGCTATACTTTTTTAATGTATTAATAATCACATTCTATCTATATTTATTTGAAACATATTGCAGAGGCGCCAAACCGTAATTACATACTCCGTCCTCCGCAATTTTAGTAGTTTTCCTCTGTTATTTTTAATATACGTGCTACTTTCAATTTACCCCCGCCTATCTTCTCTGTGATCCATGAGATTTCCTGACGCAGACACCACGGTGTTTGTCCTTGGCCTCCGATCTTATCAGACTTGGCCACACGCATAGCTAAAAACTAATTCGAAGCAAGCCGTTACAACGCGTGACCGTCACCACAAAGCGGTAAATGTATAGTAGTTGTAAAAGCATTCGTGGTAAAGCCATATGCATGCTGAAGAATTTGTGGTGATCGTCACACGTGGTTATGACCGTGTTGTAATGGCTGTTTCCCCCCAGGACACTGCAGGAACCGGGTCTGGGCGTGGCGGATTTCAGGTCATCAGGCAACCTCCCTCACACAATCTAGAAATCTCCGGGGGGTGGTCGTTTTTGTGGTTTGGGGTCGTCATTGAGGCCTACACAGTTAATTTTGTTGGGGGGAATGTTTGAAGCAAAAATGTCCCAAGAGTTTTGGAAATGTGGTACACATTGTTTTGTTTTACTTTGACTTCCTTTCTATGTTGTAGTTCATCCAGAGAAACATAACTTATTGTACAGCCAGTACTTTTCAACCCTACTGTCAAACATCTTACTATAGTACTTCAAATTATAAATATTATTTTTGTTGTGGACCGTCCCTACCCCCCCCAAAAAAAACAAGTATATGGTTTTTTTTATTAACTTTTATTAAAATAACAATAACTGTAAATGTAACTTAAAGATAACACAATAAACAACTAGAAAAATAACTTTAATAAAACAGTATTATAAACAAATTGTGATGTGGACTCCAAAAGACGTTGGGTAGGTAATCTGCAAAACAAAAAAGAAAAAAAGAGTTTAAAGTTATGTAGATGTGACTAAATAAGGTGAAGCTTTACTAGAGAAGGTAACACTACGATTTTAAATGTGCAGTGTGCCTAGTACATTTCACTTCTGTTATAGTCCCGCATTCAAGTGGTGTCTATATGGAAGTGCCTACTGCGTTACTGACACAAAAGTGGCACTATGGGATTGTAAATACGCCGATTTATTTCTAATGCATTCCAATGGATGCATTGTATATCTAGGCCGCTGTGCTTACCTGGCATAAACACTGCAGCCACCGGAGTTCACAACTTCAATTCAACTCTGCTTCTACATGTCAAAGTAGACAGCACTATCTATAAGTTTAAAAGAGCAAGAGAAATGATGTCACAGAGAGTGAGAGAGAGAAAGAGAGAGAAAACAACATTAAAACTGTCTCGCACAGTCTGGAGTTGAGATTTTTTCTTGAAAAGTCAGACGCAGATTTACAAGCTCCTTGCGCCACTTTTCCCATGTTAAAAGTGACACAAAAGTGGCACAATAAGCTTGCAGATCTGTTTCGCAGACCCTTGTAACCTATCTGTTGTCACTGCTCGGAGGTAATTATACATTTCTACAGAGTCAAGCTGCTGCACACTAACCACTCTCTCCTTTTACAAATGTTTTGTTGTTGTTTCGGAAACAAATTATTTGCTCACCTAGTGCCATTGGCATGATTGAAAGAGGGTGCTCTACTTGTTGAAGAAGCCTTCAGTGTAACCAAGAGAGTTCACCACTTCAACTCAGTTAAGGTTTTATACAGCAGACTGGAGATAGCAGCGTCCAAAACCTTAAAAAAGAAAGAGAAACGATGTGAGAGAGTAAGAAAGAGAAGGAGAGAAAAAAGGACATTAAAACATGGGAGAGACACAAACGACAGGGGGGGGGAGGGGTGCCTGAAGCCAGAGGCGCAACCACAGTCAAAAATATGGGGGGAAAAGATTTTTTTTTGGGGGGGGGCTTAACATCAAGCAAAAAGAAGAGTGAAGCTGCTGGGGCTGTAAGCGGGGGGACATCAAAGCCTCATTAACAAGCAAAATGTCCTAAAAGACCTGTGAAGTACTCGGGTAAGAGTGTGTGTGGGCCCAGGAAGCTATCTCATCCTAGCTGAGGTCCCGTTAGCCCAATGTGTGTTTTGCGTGCCTGCTGCATACTACACATTTTTTTCCTTTCACAGATAACTTGGGGTTCTTTTGGAAAACAAGCTTCTTTGCTCACCTTGTGCCATTGCCGTCATCCTTGTTACGTAATCCATCCTGAAGGTCTACATCTAAAACATATTAAAAGAAAGATGTTATGATTGGTAATTGTTACTATATTAATTTGGAGTTAGATAACATCACGCTTTTATATACCTTCCTTCTCACATTTCTACGAACTGTTTGTATTGGTAACATTCCATACATTTCAGCGATTATAAAAACGTTCCTGCTATTGGGAAAAAAATGTATACATGTACATTAATACACTATATACAAGTGCGTTCTTCTGAAATACTAAGTCGCGTTTTTGTATCTAGTCTGCTACAACCCTTTGACTCCTTCCTTAGAAGTTTTGGCAGTTATTCCTTGCTCGTCTGTGGAACAACATGGACATTTTATTGGCTAAAGTGTTCCGAGCACAAGTTTGCTCCTTGTTGGGTGGGAACGGTTCGCAGTTGTCAGTGATATTGTGATGCATTTTCCAAAGGAGTATGGGGAAAGAAAGTAGAAGAGGGCAGGTTAGGAACACTATTAACTCTGTACAGTGCCCATAAGGTGGTGGAGAGGAATTATGAGGGAAACAATTTTTTTATATGTTTCAAGGGCCATTTATATGATTGCCGTGTGGTGTATAAATCACGGCGGAAAAATTACAGTGTCTTGCGCTGTTTTTTTAATACAGTTTGTAGATGACAAACTTCTTAGGAGTACTATTTACTTATAATGTGGTGTTTACTTTCCTGATGGGACGGTGTGGTTGCACAGCAAAAAAAATCAGTCTAAGTTTGAAACAGTTTTTACTAAGCAAACACAAATAAAATTTCTTCAGAAACTGTCGCTGTATATATGAAAGGGGTGACAATTAAAAATGGAATTTCATAAAATATCAGTTAAGCGCTGGGTATATACTTCTTTTTTGTGCTACAGTTTGTAAAATTGCTGCCCCACATTCTTGATGATGTAAGAGGGCATCAGTTACTTTTAGATAAAGTAGAATAGAAGTGCTACAACAAACACTCCCGCACTACATTATCTCAGATCAAGAGAACTAAAAAATAGTTAAATACAAATGATTTCATATTACATAGCAATGCATGCATTATTATTTTTCAAATTTGTATTCTGTACAATTAAGGAACGTGCTGTTGTAGTGCTTAGAGGTTGCAGACTGTTCCACTAATAAATCACATACTCACTAAAGAATATATAGGATGGTACTGTTATAATATAAAGTACAGGTCCTATTTATTCTTTAGGGAGAAGGTTAATAGGAACCGCAAAAAAGAATAGAAATTCGAAAATAACATTCAGAAATGTAGGGTTTATTAAATATTTAAAGTAACAAAGTATGCATGAAAGCTATATTTTTTCAAAAATCAGTTTTGGAAAATATGTTTCTTGAAAAAAATATCTGATCAAGTACTTTTCAATATTTCAAAGTTATATAATAGATGGCGCTGAAAAATCTCTCATTCCTCTTCTGTAGCAATAGGACAATCTATTATAATATAACAATTGATACCATTGTTACAGTAAAAAGAAAAGGAAAATAAAGTTTTGTATTTAACAGAACATCCATAATGAAATGCTTTCGAGCAGTAATTATTTACTGAACATCTTTTCTGCTGGAGGTGAAAAAGTTTGATCTTCGTGGTGACGTGTCATAAACTCCTCTGAGATCATGACGGTGAGAAGAACAATATATGTATATATTCTCACAGCACAGGATCACAAGGTGAAAATAGACTGAAAATCTCAAGCCGGTAATGTTGCTTACTTATCGTTACTCTTTGTGACGACGGATCGTGAAGTCCACTAAGATCACCAAGACTGTTAATGTTATAATATACATATTAACAGTATGTGATCTCTAGGGGAAAACACAATACCAAGTTGAAGATGGTGACGTTGATTTTAATTGTTTAGGGGTTGCGTCGACGGGTCACCAACACCTCTCAAGCTAAGTACAGTGTCAATATTATAATATAAAAACTCACTATATATAAGGTGAAAGGAGCCAGAAAAGGAGCAATGTTTGTTATAATCTATCTGTTTCTAAAAACAAGCTGCTGACGTTACAGAGAAAAAGCGAAAAACATGCAATAACATTTATTTTGTACATATATGTTTAAATATTGATAAATAGCCACAAATTATAACTAAGTAGTATGCCTATGCCACATTGAAACAACTTACAACTCCGGAATATTTTTGTTGACGCAAAAAGAGAATCCGATGTTAGAAAACGGAACCTGCAACACAGATTGGCGACTCAGAAATAATTTGCGAAAACGAAACTAATTGCACAGTAGGTGTGGTTTATATCGTTTTTGGTTATGTAGTAGTCTACAGAAGGAAACTGGTTTCACCTATTTAGTTGGCACATTTTGCAGTTTACACGTGCTCACGTTCTAACTGTTTTTCTTCTGCACGTGTTCAGAAAAGTTACAAACTGTGAAGCTGTAAAGGTTTTGATTTCAATCGTAACATGTATAAGGTATTATTATCTACATACGTTGGAGAGTTTAAAAAGTGTTACTCAGTAAAATATGTTCTTTGCATTTTCATGATTAAAAACATGTAAATAGAAGACATAAAAAAATATTGTTATCATTAGAAGAATAAAAAAAGGATTAATATTTGTTATTATTATGCTTCTTAATTTAAAAAATGCTAGCATTTGTAAATCGTAAACCTACCCTCGGAAAGGTGTGCTGGCGCTTCGGGCGTTGGGAAGATTAATGAATAATAAATGACTTTTTCTATGCACCTGCAAACTTGGCTTTTAAATTGTCAATTGCCCAGTCTGTATCTTTACACTTCCTCCAAACATTCTGCTACTGCTATTTTAGTATTGGAGTGAGCCATACAACAGTAGGTGTTTATCTATACACTGTTTTAAAAGTGAAGCAGTTATACATTCAGCTTGACACTCTCCTTGGACAACTTTAATCATCCAGTCAGTATCTAAGTAGTCATGGAGCAAAGTAGGCCTTAGGCCATGGACTGTTTTAAACTCTTATAGACTATGCTTGCAGTCTTCTATGTATCTGCAAACTTGCCTTTTATATGTTCAATTCCCCAGTTTCTATCCTTACACTTCCAGCAAACACTCTGTCACTCCTGTTATAGTTTTGTAGTGACTAATTGATCAGTGTGTACTAATACATTCACTATATTAAAACACTAATGGGTAGATGTACAATAACTGCCATATCCCCCGGGGTATGCCAGTTATTGTGCACTGTGACATCATCACTATGGATGTGCCGTATTTAGAATGTGGTGCACTATTGGGCAAAAATTGTACAGATATGTGATGTATCTGTGCTGTGAAGGCGTTGCATTGCTTAAGTTGCGTTGCAAGTGCAACACATTTCTAGCAATGCTCGGGGGCTCTAAGCTCACAATGCTGAGTCAATCCTTTCACCTGCTTCGAGCAAGTGCAGGGTTTTGACGCAGCATGAGTTCAAAAGTGACAAAGTGAAATCTTGTATATTTCACTAAGCCACTTTTAGGAGGTGTTCCTGCACCGGAACGCCACTCGATTCCCCCCCGCTTCAAATCTTTATAGACTTTGCATTCACTGTTGTATATAGCAGAAAACCTGCCTTTTATATCTTCAATTACCCAGGGTATATTGTTATACTTTCACCAAACACTCTTACACTACTGTTTCAATATTTTAGTGAACCATTCAGCAGTATATGTTTATCTATACACTGTTGTAAAAGTAAAAGCTGCTATACATTCAGCCACACACTCTCCTTGCAGAATTGTAATCATTCAGCCAGTATCCAAGTACTCATGGTGGAAAGTGTGCCTTAGGGCATGGACTGCTTCAAACACCTATAGACTATGCATGCAGTGTTCTACGCACCGGAAAACTTGTCTTTTATACCCTCAATTTACCAATCTGTATCTTTACACTTTCACCAAACACTCTCACACTACAGTTTCAATATTGCAGTGAGCCATTCAGCAGTATGAGTTTATCTATATACTGTGGTAAAACTGAGGCTGTTATAAATTGAATCAGGCTCTTTCCTTGCAGAACTGTACTCATCCACTCACTACCTATGTACTCATGCATTAAAATAGGCCTTAGGCCATAGACTGCTTCAAACCCCTATAGACTATGCATGCAGTCTTCTATGTACTTGCAGATTTTATCTTTTATACCTTCAATTCCCCAGTTTGTATCCTTACACTTCCACCAAACACTCTCTCACTGTTGTTTTAGTTTTGTAGTGACTCATTCATCGGTATGTAGTAATCCATTCACTACATTAAAACACTAATGGGCACATATACAATAACTGGCATATCCCCAGGAATATGCCAGTTTTTGTGTACTGTGACACCACCACCATGGATGTGCCGTATTTACAATGCGGTGCACCATGGGACAAAAATGGCACAGATATGTAATGTATCTGTGCTGTAAAGGTGGTGCATTGTTTGAGTTATGTTGCAAGTGAAACGCATCTCCAGCAATGCTCTGGGGGGGCCTATGCTCAGAATGCTGTGTCAATCCTTATACCTGCATCAAGCTAGTGCAGGGTTTTGACACAGCATGAGCCCAAAAGTGACAAAGTGAAATTTCACTCAGCCACTTTTAGGAGATGTTCCTGCCCCTCCCACCCCCAACCCCCCCCCCCCCTCCCCATGTAGGAATGTCTCCTTCTGGTACAGGGATTTACAATGTGACGTACCTCCTAGATACATCACTTTCTAAATACCACACACCAAGGCGCATCTTTTGCACCGCTGCTGCATCAGAAAAGTGCTGCAACGGCGGTGTAAAAGAGGCACAAGGGGGGGTGTAAATCTGCCCCAAAAAACACTTACAAATTCACCCAGGCAGTTTCACTAGTAGTGCATTCTTTTTGAATTTACTTTTGGTATTATTTTACATTAAAAATATGGAATGTAACTTCAAAAATAAAATAAATATAAGTATTTATAATACAAATGTAGGAAATTACTATACAAAGAAAGAAATATAATAATTAATACAGTGTAAAATTATCATTTCCAAAACCTTTCAAACTCACTGAAAAAAACATAGGTTTCAGACACGTTATAGTTAGGAATTAGCATTTAAAAAACCTTAGAAATTCACTGAAAAGAACGTAATTTCAGCCATGGTATAGTTAGGAATTAGCATTTAAAAAACCTTAGACATTCACTGAAGATACCATAGGTTTCACACATGTTATAGTTAGCTGGACATTTCACTCATACAAAACCATTGAAATTCCCCCATTATAGTTAGTTCAGCTAACTATAACTCGTGTGCCCCCAATGCACACTGATGACATCTCAAATGACATCACTGATGACATCACTGATGACATCATCCTTGTGAAAGAGTGGCACACCTCCTGTTACCCTAATACAACCTTTGATACATGCATTGAAAAATAGAAACTACAATTTTCAAAACCATGGAGATATCAATACTAGTTAGAACAACTTATTCAGTAATTCCAAAATCTACATACATATCCACTCATTCACCAACAGTTCTATATACTCACTCATACATGTACTCACTCATAATATGTACTCCTACACCTATACATCCTGTTACACGCCTACACTCATACATAGAGTTACTCACACACATACTTACACATGCAAATAAACTTTCAAACATCCATTTGCAGGCATCACACCACTACACTTATTTGTACCGAAATGTACACATACTTACTGTCTTAAAGAATCACTTATAGAAACACATACTTAGTTATACAGGAACTCTTCCAATCTCTCACTCGCATATATACTCACTTATATACACCAATACTCACATATAGTAGTTTAAAACATATGTACTTAGTCATAAAGACTTTATTGAGACAGTCATTCACTCACTAACACACCTATACACACATCTACCCATACAGTCCTGCACATATGCTGTCCTCAATACACATACAAACAGTGAGTCACTCAATCATACATCTATGCGCTTAGTAATATCCCCCAGCGAACCATATAGACACTCAGACACTCATACTGATACTCCAAAAAACAACTAATAACCTATATAGACACTCATGTAGCTACTCACCAACCCATGCATCCACTTATTCAAAAAATGTGTGAGACTGATACAGATATATTACATATTTAAACATTACTCACTAACCCATGCATGCACTAAGATACAATGAATCAGTCAGTTATACAATAAATTTTACAAAAAAATCATCCATTTAGACACTTATATAACCATTTCTTCTTCCATCGACCTTGAGATATACATATATAAAACATATTTAAATTTCAGAAAAACACATAATTCACTGGATGATGTCATTTGAGATGTCATGAGTGATGTCACTGACCATGTCATGAGTGATGTAGTATGTGACGTCATCAGCAGTGCATCACGGGCGCGTGAGTTATAGTTAGCTGAACTAACTATAACGGGGGAATTTCAATGATTTTGTTTGAGTGAAATGTCCAGCTAACTATAACATGTGTGAAACCTATTGCTTTTTCAGTGATATATATATATATATATAGATATATATATATATATATATATATATATATATATATATATATATATATATATATATATATATATATATATATCTATATATATATATATATCTATATATATATATATAAATATATATATATATATATATGTATATATATATATATATATATATGTATATATATATTTATATATACATATATATAGAGATAGATAGAGAGTGAGAGTGAGATATACATACACATATAATCTATACTACTATTATAAAGAGAGAACTGTGTCCTTTGAGCTAGGTAAACTCAAAAAATACACCACCAATCCAAACACCCAATACATGTTTGAAAACGTCAGGGCAAGCAGAAGGACATAGGCTATATAAATTTAAAAAATAAACGTTATTTAGAATATTTATATTAAAAAAAAAGTAGTCCCTCCAAAGTAGCGCCGGCCGCGACGTGCGTGCCCACGTCAGGAGCACTGGGAGGAGCGGCGTCCGAGGAGCGGCGGACATGGCGCGGGTGAGGAACGGTGACCTGAGGAGCAGCGGACAGGCCAGCGGCGGTGCGAGCAGAGGAGAGGCAGACATGGCACGGGGAGGAGTGGCAGTGGACAGGCGGTGAGGAGCGGTAAACTGAGGAGCGGTGGATCAGGTAAGCCTCCGGGGACAATGTCGGGGCAGGCGGGTGTCGGGCCTGGCTGGGGACAGGGATCGGCTGAGGAAAGTTCACAAGATGCACAGATACTCCTGCTACCATTTGGGGTAACTGCAACACGCTGTAGTATGTCGGGCCAGGCGGGGGACGAGATGTTGGGATGCACAGATACTCCTGCTACCATTTGAGGTTACTGCAACACGCTTTAATAATGAATAGATGCATGTGTGTCTTTATGGAGCACAGAGGCGAAAGTCAGAGTCTCGGGGGCATAACAATCACCACCTCATCTGTCTTCCCATTCACTGTCAGAATCTACTTGGTAGTAGACCCCACCACGAAGATAGGTGAACACACCTTATAGTGGGGCAGCCAGGAGTCGGGACAGGCGGGGGACGGGGCAGGCGGGGGCATGGGCTGCTGGGCAATGTCGGGACAGGCGGGGGTGGGGGTAGGGGAAGCCTGAATGCTCCGGAACAAGGTCGGGACGGGCTGCTAGTGTCTATATATAGCCTTTATACTTACTTTCTTAGTACTCACTTTTTCATTGTAAAGGCATGTGTTTTAAAGGTATATGAGTTGTAAAGACATTCGTTGTAAAGGCATCCATGGTAAAGATGCTGTTGTTGTAATGACTGCATTGGTAAGGCCTGCATTGAAAGGACATGTATGGTTCCATCACACATCCATCCTATGGAAGTGTTCTTATTTTGGTGAGCTGATATGTATTGTATTATATTGTAATTGCATTTATATAGCGCTTACTAACCCTGAAGAGGCGTCAAAGTGCTTTTTCAGCGGGTAGCACGCTACTCCGAGACCAATAGAGGATTAGTGTTGAATTAGTATAGTGAAACATGCAAGTACATTTTAAGTGGTGGATAGATTAGTCAGTTATTTGAATTTGGAATGATAGCAGAAGGATAGAGAAGGACAAAGGTTTGTATTTATTTATCGCTTGTTGACGCACACTATATAGGAAGCCTATAAAGGATTAGTGGTGAATTAATATGGTGAAATATAAGGTAATTTCAGTGGTGGATATTAGTCTGTTACTGGGAATAAGAAGAATAGCGGAGGGATAAAAGGGGAAGAAAGATTTGCATTCATATAGCACTTGTTACCCCTGATGAGTGTTGAAGTGCTTTTCTGGCGAGTAGCACACCACTCCGGAACCCATAAAGGATTAGTGTTGAAAATTAGTATAGTATAAATATGAAATCATTTGAGTAGTAGATATGTTATTCAGTTATTTGGGCAGTATATTATTATAGTTGAATATGGAATTTGAGAAGTGAACACGTTAGTCTGTTAATTTGGATTGAAAAGGATAGTGGAGGGATAAAATAGTTAAACGTTTATTTTTTTGTATTTTTTAGGTCTTAGCAGTAGGAAGAGGCTTTTGGATGAGTAAAAAGGAGTTTTGGAGGGGAGGAGTCAGAGGGGAGCGTTTAGAAAGCTTTGTTTTAGGGGATCTGTGTAGTAAAAAGAGGTGTCAGAAGATGCAAGGAGGGGTAGAGCAGGAGAGAGTCTAGAAAGGGTTATTTTTGTAATCATAGTAGTGGTATGGGGTTTGGGAATAATGAGAGAGTGGATGTAGAGGATATTGATAGATGTATAGGATGAGAGATAGGGTATGGCATTGGAAGGAGTAGTAGAAAGAAGTTTGAGATGAGTCAGAAGGTTGGGCTAGAAGATATATTGAGCGAAGTATAGGCTGAGAAATAGGCTAGTGCATTGGAAATGCTAAATTAGAAGAATAATGATAAATATATAGATCCACAAGTACATTGAAAGTATATAGATACATAAAGGAAGTAAGTATATTTAGATTAAGTATATTGATGGAGGCACGGGATGAGAAATAGGGTAGTGCATTGGATATGCTTTTCAGGAGAAAAGTAACAGACACACAGCTCCAAGTACATAGATGCACAATGGAAGTATGTACATGTAGACGAAAGATGATTTTTATTTATTGATTAATATTATTATTATTATTATTTTTTCTTTTCTCTTTACACCATAATTATTTTACATGTTTTATAAAGTAAAACACAAAGATAGGTACATATCTATAGTGAAAACAAATGCTTATATACAGAGGGATATGCTGTAAATTTCTGTGTCCGTATGGTGCTTATGTGGGGAAGAGCCAAATCTTGAGTAGTTTTCTGAAGATAAGGTGGTTGTTGTGGATCTTATGTTCGGGGGTAAAGAGTTCCTTAGTTTGGCTGCTTGAACAGAGAAGGATGTGCCACCCATGGTTCTTTTCTTGTATGATGGGATTTTGAGGTGAGATGCTCCTTTAGAGCGGAGGTTCCTTTGCTGAATCTGTTTGGTGATTTTATTCCTGATGAAGAGTGGTCCTATTCCATGTATTGCTTTGTGGGTAATACAAAGCAGCTTGAATGTGGATCTTCTGGCAACCGGTAACCAATGCAGGGCTTTCGAGGCAGGGGTTTGATATGCAAGAGTAGTCTGGCAGCCGAGTTCTGAATCTGTTGTAGTCTTTTCATGGTCGTTAAAGGTGATCCGTGGTAGAGGCTCTTGGCAGAATCGAGTTTGGATAGAACAAGGGAGATGGTAGCTTGGACCTTGTGTGGAAATCCCAAATGAGGGAACATTCGTCAATGCGTTTTTTATAGTAGCAAAGCTTGATCTTGCTAGTTTATCCACAAGGACATTCATTGACAGCTAGGAGTCCATTGTCATTCTGAGGTTTCTTACTTCCTTCGATACTTTAGGCAGTGATCCCAGTTCATCAGGCCATGCGGCAAGCGGGTTGTAATTTTTCCAATCACCACACGTGAGTATTTCAGTTTTTGAAGCATTCAATTTGAGATGGCTCCAAGTCATCCACTGATCCACGGCTCTGAGACAGCTGAAAATTGGTGATTTTCCAATGTCTTTGGGTCATTCCAGTTGAAGGAGTATTTGTGTGTCATCTGCATAGGTGAAATTTATTGATCAGTACTGGTAAAGACTTCATGTAGATGTTGAAAAGCATGGGCGAGATGATAGAACCTTAAGGGACCCCTGCTTTTGTGGAGTACGGTTTGGACGAGAAAGGTGGGGTATGGATGACATTAGTCCTGTTTCAAAGGTAGGACGCAATCCAGTCTAGAGCTGTTCCCTCTATGCGGGCTTCATAAAGTCTTTGTTTCAGAGTGTCATGGTCAACTGTGTCAAAGGCAGCTGAGAAGTCCAAGAGGAGTAACGTAGCAACCCCGTTACGGTCAACTGTATTCTTTAGGTCATCCCAGATGGCAGGGAGGGCAGATTCAGTGCCTCTTCCCGGACAGAATCCTGTTTGGAAATCTGAAAGTATGTCATTCTCTTCAATGAATTGTGACATCTGGGCGAACGCTGCTCTTTCTATCAGTTTGCTCATTTGTAATGGGTCTGTAGTTATCAGGGTTCAGCGGGTCCAAGTTTGTTTTCTTCAGTAAAGGGCGTATGTATGACTTTTTTGAGTTCTTCTGGAAATATTCCAGTAGTTAAGGAATCGTTGAGGATTCTTCTTACTGGAATGGCATCAGAGGTAGGTAAAAGAATTGTCTTGAAAGTTTGTGGCGTACAGGGGTCAGAAGGGCTGCCGGCAGGCCTGCTTGCTTTGACCAGGTCCATAAATTCATTGTGTGAGATGTGTTGGAAGGAACAGAGGGGCTTGATTAGAGCATTCTTGGATAGATGTGTTGTACAAGGGTTAGTGCTGGTGCTTTGTTTCTGTTTTAAGTACGAGTCCAACATGTCTGCTTTGTCCATGTAATGATTTGTCAGTTTGTCTGTGAAATCTTGAGTAACAGGATTAGTTCATTGAGTATTTTATAGAATTCTTTATTTGCATATTTGGCGTTTTGAATCCTGTCTGAATAGTACCGTTTCTTAGCTTTTTTGATAGCTGACTTATATAATCTGTTAATTTTCTGTAGGTGAAGTTTGTCTTGTTTGGCATTTGTTTTGAGCCAGGTACGTTGCAGCTTTCTAATTTGTTGTTTTATTTCTTATTTCTATGTTTCTCCAAGGCGCTTTTATTCTTTTGTTCTGTTGTGTGGTATCAGGATGTCAAAAGCTTCCTGTAGCCACTCATATAGATTCTGAACAGAATTTATGGTTTCCAGATTTATACTGGATGTTAGTTGTGTTTCCAAGTGTTCCAAGTTGAGTTTGTTCCACAGCCAATAGGTGGATGGATGTAAGGTAGTTTTGTGTGAGTCGCCTAGTGCTGTTTTATGTTGGAAAGCAAGCAATTGGTAGTCTGACCATGTGACTGGAGTTATAGTTTGAAAGGTAACTAGTTCAGTATTAGCAAAAATGACATCTAGGATATGTCCAGCAGTGTGTGTCGGATTGTGGACAATCTGATGCAGGTTCAATGCGTCTAGGCTGGAGATTATTGTTTTTGGATGGGTCATATTAGTTTTATGAAACCAAATGTTAAGGTCACCCAGAACGCATAGTTTGGAGTGTATTGTTATAAGGTTTGAAACTGTGTCTAGAAGTGCGTCTGGGAATGTTGCCTTGCTACGTGGATGTATGTAAAGGAGCAGGACGTTACAGGTGGAAGACAGTGTAGGATTGCATCTTGTTAGAAGAGCCTCACAGTTCTTTATGGAGATGTTGTCAACTTTAGTGATATGTATTGTTTGCCTGAATACAACAGCTAGACCACCTCCTTTTTTGGCTATACGATTTGGGTGATTATTTGATAGCATAGAGGAATGACTTCATGTAGGACTGGAGCCATATCCTCTACCAACCATGATTTGGTTATGGATAGTATGTCTGGTTTTGCATCGGTGAGAAGGTCGTAGATGTGATGCTTGTTTTTAGAGAGGGATGGAGCATTTATTAGTAGACAGTGTAGAGAGTGGCCTTTGGTGATAGTGGGACTTTGTTTTGTAGAAGAGTGATCAGTATTGTGTGGGTGTGTAGCAGGTGTGTTTTTAGTGCTGGTATTAGCTGTATTAGGATAGCACACATGTAGCTGTTCTGTATCGTGTTCCTCATCCAGCATGCTAAGAAGTGTATGTGTTGTAGATGGTGTTTGAGAGTGAGTTGGAGTGCTCTGTTGCTTTTGTGGTGTAACATTGTTGTGAGGTAGACTTGGGGAAGCAAAGTTGTGAGGTGTGGCATGTTGCTTATATTTTTTGCATGTGTTTAAGGCGGAAGGTGTATGAGTCAGGGGAGGTGGTGCAGCATGTGGGTCATATATTAATGTTCTAAATTGTCCAATGGATGAGAGGCAGTTAGAAGAGAGATGCTGTATTGCTGTATCTGTGTTAGGTGTGGTGGAAGAGTGAAAGCTTGGCATTGGAGTTTGTTCCTTTGTGTGGTTTGAAAGGTAGGTATATGTATGTATTTTGTGATGGTAAGTATTATGAGGCGTTGTGCTCTGAAGATCTTGTTGTGTTGGTGTGTGTGATATGTTTTGCTTTTGAGGTGTAGTGAAAAGGGGTGCTGATGTATATGTTTCATGCACTGGATTTGGCTGTGTAGTATTTTTTGTGAGAGAAGGTTCTGACGTAGAGGGGGTGGTGATGTGTTTATGAGTAGAGTTTCTGTTGTGTTTAGGAGGGAATGAAGTAGAGGTGAGAGAGTGTATCTTAGACTGGTTTGTTTCAAGAGTTACAAAGTGTAGTGGTGTTGTGCAGTGTGTGTGTTGTGTGTTAGTGTTATTATGGTAGAAGGGAGAGGAGGGTGTTTGTTGGACAAGTGATGGAAGGATCATTATACGTTTGTTAATGAGAAAAAAGGTAGTCTGTTAGGTGTAATTACAGCATGGTGAGTGTGTCTGAATGGGATGTAGTTATGTATGGTGTTGACTGGCATTTTGTTAGTGATGAATGTATTGGTTAGTGGTATAGGATAGAGTTTGTGGGTGATGGTGGATATGTGTGGTAGTTGGGATAGTAGGCTGTGTAGATGTGGTTTGGTTGGGTTTGTAGTGCATGCTGGTACATTAATCTGTGCATAGTGTTGTGCGTGGTGTACATTTGGTGTGAGTTTGTTGCTCTGTTTGTGGATTGTGTGGGCCGGGTATTGCTAAATGAGAAAAAGGGCAGCATTTCTGGCCCTGGTCCTGGTCAGTCTCGAACAGGCTCAAACAGGCAACTACCCTTGTCCTCTCCACCCTTAGCCTAGGCGCCTGGGCTGAGACGCCCTGAGCCTCGCCTTTTATAGCCCTAGTAATCAGGTGACCCTTTCAGCCAATGGGAAGCCTAGCCCTAACACTATCCAAACACAACACTAGCCCTAAAATCAAGAACCAACAGGAGACCAGGAACTTACAGCCAATCTTAGCCCTAGACCGAGCCCCCAATCAGTTCAAAAACCCTGATCTCTACGTCCAATAAAGGCCTTAGCCCTTCCAGTAGTCCCAACCCAAGTCCAAGCAGCCAATGGTACAGGTAGTCCTAGTCCCTACTTCCAATAGAAAGCCTAACCCTACTCTTAGTCCCACAACTAGTCCAGCAACCAATCATACCAGAAGCCCTAAATAGCTACTTCCAATTAAAGGTCTAACCCTAGCCCGAGTCCCACCCTACTCCCAACAACCAATAACATAGGAAGCCCTAGTCCCTACTTCCAATAGAAATCCTAACCCTAGCCCTAGTCCCAACCCTACAATGATTGAATCACAGACCCAGAACCCTCAAATACCCAACCAATGAGGACATTAACCCTAACCCAATAGAAACACCAGATACAACCACCAATCAGTGTACACATGTGCTAACCACTAGCAGACCATATAAGGTCCCAGCGACCTCAGACATGGTTTGTTGGCCAGGGAGTTGGAAGCTGCTTCTCCTGTTCAGAATTTCCTAGGAGACAGACAGGCTCAGTCCACACTTTGGACTTCTACAGGTAAAGGCTTCACTAACTCGAAATCTAACAATACTGTCTGAATAAAACATCACTCTCCCTGCTGGCCAAAAAACGAAGTGCACAGGCCCCAGTAAATACAGTTTAAACAGCTCACAGAAGCACCCTCTGCCAGGCATTCTTTAACTTCAAATGGTTCATAATGAATGTGATACTTTTACTGTTGTGTCACTCTTGTGAGGTGCGTAGGCATCCAGGTGATTGAGACTTGACTAACTGATATATTGTCCAAGAAGGTCGAGTTCTCCATGTTTCATTGATTACCACATTATGCAAATGTTTTTGTGATAATTTCTTTTTTTTTTATTAATATGATGGTGTTTGTATTCTTTTATGGTTGTTTTATCAACCGAATAAAGATTGTATGATGAAGATGATATGCTGTGTTAAATTATTGGGGCATTTTTTTCTCTTATGCTGGGCTGATTTGTTGTACTGGTTATGCATTTTACAAGTAAAAGAATTGGTGGTAGTGTTCCCCTATAAAAGGGAAAACGTCCGCACATACAGTAATATTGTTCTCAGATTAATTATTTCAGACGTATACGTAGAACGAGAAAATGTATTGAATTGTTTAAAGAAGGGTGCTTTAGTGGCCTGATATACACCCACCACCAGGGATGTCAACAAGGCACGAATGCCTCAATCACAAGAAAAAAGAGATAACACGCCACTTTAGCACTCCTATTCGTGTTCAATTAGTGTACGCCATAAAAGTTAATCTGGCTATTTAGAGTCCAAACCCGTTGTTTTCAATAAGGTAAGTATATAATCATAGTTTGTGCATTGTCCGTATTTGTATTCATATAACTCCTAATTCAGAGATCCAAGTCAGGTTGTATTCCTCCAAAAATTCTTTTATTAAATACCAATAGTTTATAACAACTTCACAGCTCACACCGCCGACACGTGTTTCGTCTCACAGAGACTTTTTCAAGGCAAAGAAAAGTGGATGCTCGTACAACTGCAGTAAAGCGACCACGGTATTGCGGCGGGAGTGTTTCACCCAGTAATGTCTCTTCACAGTAGGTAGCCTTCCTTCCTATTAGTGATAATAAGGCTGTTAAATCAGTTCATATAATATTCAATGAAGATTCAGTTGGCACAAAAGATCAGTGTTCAGTATATCAAATGTATTCTGAACCTAACCGCCAAAAGTTGCTTGGAGTGTACACACCCGTCTTTATAGTATAGTGAAACAAAGCTTTGCGGGTGGCCCCTCCTGGTCATATGAGATAATTTGTTGTACAGGAGACCATGAAAAGCCTCTAGCGAGTCGAATGTCGGACGACTCAGAAACCGTAGTTAGTTGGCATTTGCCAGCTCGTGCCTAGCCTGGAAAGTAAATTGTGTCAACTGTGACGTTGCATGTCATTATGCCAAAGTTTGCCGTAGGAAGTCTAAGTAGATAAAGTATGCAAATTAATGTGAGACTGAGAGTGAAGATCCTACAGAAAATGAGCAGGATACAGTTGAGTGTGTTTCAAAATTGAAGAAAAAACTTATTTTTAAAATTAAAGATGGATGTTTGCTGGTGGGTGATATACCTAAATACTTGATGAAAATCAAAGGAGTACGTCTTAAACGTTTTGCAGATTCGGGGTAGCCTTATTCGATGGTCAATGAAAAGATATGAAAAAACACTTTTAGAAATAAGGTTGGAAAGAAATTGTTTGCTACAGAAATGCAACCATAAGGGTACAGAGGTGAAAGGATTGGCACAATTTTGTTTTGATGGTTCAAATTTGAGCCTGAAAAGGCATATCAGTTTTATGTTGGCTGGATCGGAACACATATCCTTCACATTATTTTGGACCCTAATAGTTCTGACGAGTGAGAGAACCCAATTACCAAATATAATCTGGGATGGTTATTTAAGTCCAGTGAGCTATATTGGTAGGAGGAGGTACACGAAAGAGTGGAGCCCACACAGTCAAAAGGAAAGAATTAGTATAATGTTAAACATGGAATGTCAGATTACGGTGGGCTAATCGGTGCGAGTCAAGAAATCAAAGTATTGAAGGTGGAAATTCAGTTCTATGAACCCTTACAATTTGTGGAAGTGTTGAATAATTCTGTGTGTCTTGCACATGAAGGGTGGAATCTTAAGAGAATAGGGAAATGTTCTGGATCTAACACGCCTGTGCAGGGGTCTACTAATGATGTGTTATAAGACGCCATTGTGGATCACAGTGTTGAGACTGACTACAATGGAAGTTCAAATTAGTTGCCTGATTGTTTTAGTGCTTATAATACAGTCAGTTCTAATTATACTGATGGTAGTAACACTGCTGTTGTGGGTCTTGCCTGTGATGCAACCTCAAAGGCAAAACAGAGACTACTAATGATAACAGCAGTGTTGATGTGTAGTGGATTCAAAGCAACAGAGGAAACCTCCTGTGTGGTTAAAGGTTTACATCTCTGAAAATGTTCCTTTGTAAATTGTTACCTTATTTTCTGGATTTTTTTTATATTTGTTTTTGGGGGAATGTAGGGACGGTGTTCTGGAATGATTTCAGGAATGTTGTTGCTGTATACTTATTAGAAATATTTATTCATTTAGAAGAGTATATATTTGGGGGTATGGCTTTGGAGCCTTCGGAGATGGCCACTGACCTGGGGAGCTCCGTAGTGGTGTTATGTTATGTTATGTTATGTTATGTTATGTTATGTTACTAAGTTTTTTGAGCGCACAGCTGCCCCAGCAAAGGGGCGTCCCGGCGCTATAACTGGAAAAGCAACACAACAAGCAGAACAGAAAGATCAGAAAATATCAATAAGGCAGGGGAAAGAGATGCGTTTTGACAGCCTTCCTAAAAACCAGAAGATCTTCCAAGGCTCGAATGTGCACAGGGAGCGCGTTCCAAAGCTTGGCAGCCAATACAGTAAAAGAACGACCACCTAGTCTACTTTTTTTAAAGCGCGGAACAAGTGCTAGGTTTTGACTAGCAGAGCGAAGACTACGAGATGGCGTATATAGGGTCAAAAGATGCTGAAGGATGGAAGGGGTGTCGGTTTTAAGAATTTTAAATGCGAAACACATCATCTTAAATTCTATACGCCTGATTACTGGCAGCCAATGTAATTTGCAAATTGTACTGCGGGCTGAACAGAACCGTGGCAGGCCTACCAGAGCCCTGGCAGCCGCGTTCTGCACCCGTTGGAGTCGTAGGACCTCCGCCTGATTAGCGCCTAAAAACAGTGAACTTGCATAGTCAAGCCTTGATGCTATGCTGGCTTGAATCACCAACTGGCGGGTGGGGGCATCAAAAAATTTGAGGATAGGCCTCAAACCACGCAAGATGCCAAAGCATGTAGATGCCACCTTCTTCGTATGACATGAGAAGGTAAGCTTGGAATCAAGCCACACGCCAAGGTTTTTGAGTTCAGAGACCGGTTTGGGCGGGGGACCCAACTCGTTGGGCCACCAACTCGCACCCCACAGATCCGGATGTTTCCCTAACACCATCACCTCGGTTTTGAGGGCGTTGAGCTGTAGACAGTTGGTGGTAAGCCAGCTAGCAACAGCCCTCAAACCATCCGCAAAGTTGGATGCCAGCTGGTCAGAGTCCCCATTAAGAACCACTGCCAGCTGGGTATCATCGGCGTACGATACCATAGTGAGACCCCAACTCTTCGCAACCGTCGCCAAAGGTTGGACGTATAAGTTGAAAAGAGTGGGGCTCAACGCCGACCCTTGCGGAACTCCTTGAGTAATGGCGTGAGGTTTTGATCTGAAAGGTGGCACTACTACCTGAAATGATCGTTCCGCGAGAAACGACTGGAACCAATCCAACGCCTTGCCAGATATGCCCGCCTCACCAAGCCTGCGGATAAGAATGGTATGGGATACAGTGTCAAAGGCGGCACTTAGGTCTAATAAGACCAGTGCCGCCGTTTGACCTGCATCTAGTACAGAGCGGAGATGTTCAACCATATACAGGAGTGCCGTCTCTGTACTATGGCCAGATCTAAAACCATTCTGTGTAGGATCCAGAAGGTGAGCGGAGTTCAGATGTTTCGTTAGGATGTTATTCACATGGGCCTCTGTGATCTTTGACACCCATGGAAGGAGAGAGATGGGTCGATAACTCTCCGGCTTCACTGGATCCAGTCCCGGCTTTTTTATGATGGGCATAACACAGGCCGCCTTCCAACTAGGTGGCACTGACCCGGTGGTGAGGGATTGATCAACCAATTTTCGAATTGGTGGAAGGCAAATAGATGCCGAGTCCAAAAACTGGGCCGGTCTCAGAGGGTCGTCCGGCGACCCAGACTTGACCTTGGCTACTAGGAGATTAAACTCCAGCTCCGACGGTATGGGAAGGATAGCCAGGCATTGTGATGTACGCAATGAAAAGGTCGTACTGTCAGAATCAGCTTTGGGAAAAGAGCGGTAGATGGTGTTTACCTTCTCCACAAAAAAACTGGCTAACAATTCACAATGCACAAGGGAGCAAATCTCCGTGTTGGGAAGTCTGTTTGCAGAGAGCTCCTTCAAGACCTTAAAGACCAGCTTGGATGGATTGGAACTAGCCTGAAACTCTCCAGCATAGTAGTCGGCACGAGCCTGACAGACGGCTCTATGATAAATCTTAACCCTCGCCAGGTAGAGCACCTTTAGATCTCTGTCGTAGTTTTTCCTCCACGCTCTTTCGGCTTGACGGCAGGTGGCTTTAATCCGTCTAAGTGCCTCTGTATACCAGGGGTTCGGTTGAGAAGAGCGATTTCTGCTCCATTTAGCTGGAATAAGTGCGTCTAGCGCTTGGACAATCCAGTTGCAGAAGGTGTTATAACCGGTTGCAATGTCCTCCTTAAGATCCAAGGGAGAGGTGGCCAAAAAACGATGGAAATCCTCCAGTTTGAGCTTT
Organism: Lissotriton vulgaris; assembly: GCF_964263255.1. NCBI lineage: Eukaryota > Metazoa > Chordata > Amphibia > Caudata > Salamandridae > Lissotriton > Lissotriton vulgaris. The sequence goes on from NW_028246951.1 coordinate 42,592, forward strand.
TTCCAGGGGCGCCTGTAAGTTGTTTTATCAGGTGTCCCGGTTTGGTGTGTTGTCATAGTGACACAAAGCTCAATGAGATGGTGATCACTCCATCCCATGGGTCTGGGAGTAGAGACCTCGACCAGTTGGAGGTTAGTAAAAACCGGATCAAGGGTATGGCCACCCTCGTGGGTCGGAAGACAGACCAGTTGAGGTAACTGCACTGCTTCAAGATCATCCAACAGACTACTGACCGCTGGCATATCAGTGGCATCAAAATGTATGTTAAGGTCGCCGATGATGGTTATATTGGAGGAGGACAAAGACAAAGAGCTGACCATCTCTGTAAGAGCTTTCCTAAAGGCACAATCACTCCCTGGGGGCCGATATATCAGAAGGCCTGATAGAGTTTGTGTCTGCCCGACACTGATGGAAAAATGGGCACACTTAGCCCCGATCAAGTCCATGGGCTTCCAGGTACAAGTGTGGCAATTTTTAAAAGCCACGGCTATACCACCTCCTCTTCCCTTACGATTTAGGGTATGGATTGCATAGCCCGGAGGAAGGGCCAAGTTGATAATAGCCACATCCTCACCACCTAGCCAGGTCTCCGTCATGAAGAAGGCATCAGGGCCTTCTAACGAGATCAGCTCGTATATGTCTCGATGGTGCTTGGGCAGAGACCTGACATTATGGTGCCAAAGTTTAAAGGTACTAGGAGGAGGAGGTGCCTTCTTCCGATGTAGCGGTACCTGGCTGGGAGCTAAAAGCGGTGCTGATAGTTCCCACCGACCACATGGGCAGGAGTGAGGACCACACAGGGGATGCTGATCAGAATGAGGGCAGGGGGGCAAACTATGTCTAATCCGGAGAAGATCCTGACAGGAGTATGAAATACTCATGGTGACAAAACGCAGAATCCTGCCGTGGTCCGCGTGTCCTTAGCGCGGACGGGCGCAGACGGGCAGGACTCTGGCTTGACTCCGGCGCGAGTCAGGCGCTACCGCTGCGCGTCACCGCTGCGCGGGTGTAGCGAGCTTTAAGTAGGGCTCACCTGTGTTAGAGATAAGCGCTAGAGCGCTCAACAAGTGGCACAGTCAACACAAGTCACCCCCAAGATGGCGGCCATGCGCCAAAAACGAGGCAAACAGATCGCAAATCCGCTCAAAACGCGGTGAGGGGCCCAATTTAGAATGCAAGTGTGTGGCCAATGTAGAACAGTTAAAAACAGGGTAAAATAGAAATTATCAGCAAAGTAAATAGGAAAACGGTATGGTTTTAAAATCACCAGCGCTGCAGCCTACAATTACACAGCATAGCGCGCGTGTAAGGCGACTGACATTCTCCTGGCTTCTGCATTTGTGTTGTGGAACCCAATTTCAACGCAGATGCGTTGGAACTCCTACTGCACCATACGTAACCTTTGCGGACGACTGGGGTGAGCGCAAGAGATGTTTCTCTGACTTTGCTTGACTGGCCGTGGCTAAATGCGTAGTCGTGGACACCATTTTGAATTCCTGCCGCTCCTCTTGTTTGCCGCCTGACAGCCTGAGGCACCTTTTCCCTTACATCAAAATGCTATGTGGCGTATCTTTAGCATTGCTTCCTCATATTTTATCGTGCTCATCCCCTAATAAAAATTGCTCTGTGCACTCAAGCTCCTGTGCATTGTTATATATTTCATTTTACGTTTCACCTCAGAAGCCCATGTAATGTGCTTTTAAACACTTATATAGGAGTTTGGTTGTTGTGACCACACAGTTTTTGTTTCTGCAATATCATTAAGGAGGTCTCTCTATTCCTATTTTTCATGGCAAACCCCCACTCTAATCGCAGTGATGCTCAACCTATTGACCATTTGCCTATAGAGGACTATAACCCTATTAGTGTCCTGCCAAACTATATGGAGGATGTAGTCTCTGGACCTTTTGTTACAAGTGGCTTGTCTCCTAATACACCCCAGCCTAACTCCAAATCAGGGTCCAAAATACCCTCTGCATCCAGCTCTACACCAGGCAAATGAGTTAAGAAGGACCCACCTTCTCCTACGACTCCTTCCTCTTTAATTTCTATGGAGCTGCTTCTCGAAGAAATCCGTGCCCTTAAGCCATACATGGAGGAAACCAATATCCGTCTCCAGAGCCTTGAAGATAATTTGTCAAATACAGAGCAAAAAGCTGAAGATATAGAGAGGTAGGTTGATACTATTCAAGCAGTCACCAACCACGTTCCTTCCATGCACAGAGAGATAGTTCATCTTGAACATCAGGTGGAAAATTTGGAGAATCGCAACAGGCATAACAACCTACGCATTTATGGTCTTGTTCAAGGTCTTGAATGTTCGGATCCTCTCACCTTTTTCTAACCCTTTCTGCCAACTCTTCTTGGTTTTCCTGAATCCCCACCATTGAATATTCAACAAGCTCACCACTTTGGACAGGGCCCTCATTCTCTTCAACGAAACCTAGAGAAGTTATTTTGTATTATCTGGTATACACAGATCTACTTAAAGTCCTCCATGCTGCCAAGCAGAAAGAAAAAGTTTCTTGGAATAGTTTTAATCTTTTTTTTGCCCAGGACTATGCCAAAGTGACAACGGACCGTCAAAAACAGTTCTTGGATATGAGACCTGCGTTTCGCAATTTGAGTGCTCGATATGAGTTGTTTCACATTTGCTTTTCAAGGTGACTTATAATAACAAAACAACAAATTATGAGGATCCTGCACTTCTTCACCATTTGTTGGACACCTCCAGAGATGATTACATGGGCATTTCTCGGCCAAGAATGACTAAATTGTTTCATTAATGTTTGTAATTACTTGTATTTTTCCTCCTTCCTGATGTACTTTTTTGTTGTATTGTTAGGCCTTTGTTAACAATTTCATTTTCTCTCTTTCAGGTGCGGTTTTGTGGTCCCTGGATGATGTCCCCCCTTGCCGTCTTCGTCCTGGAGTCTTCTGTTTGGCGAGCTGTCTCACCTATGTGGCTTCACCAACCCCGCTTTTATTGTCTGTATGTGGTATGTCTTTTTGTTATCTTTCTTCATTATCAAATGTTTGATTTGTATTGTTTTTTGTTCTTTGTTCTGTTTTTCCCTTCTCCTCACTTCTTTTCTCCATCACTTTCTTCTTTTTCGCGCTTCATGACATATATCCTATATTCTCTTTTCCCCTTTTCTCCATCCTGAAACAATATTTCTTTTGTCACTTTTTTATTCTTTTTCTTTCTGTCAATAGTGAATTTGATGGTTTTGCAGTTTGCGTAGTTATTGTTCATGTTAAAATGTATTGGTCATATTTAGAGTTACTACATGGAATGTTAACGGAGTAAGTAACCCTATATAAAGACAGCAGGTATTAACCCATTTAGCTAAATTGAAAACAGACATTGCTCTAATTCAAGAAACTCACTTATCTGAAACTGAGGCATCTAAACTAAAAAGATGTTGGGTAGGCAATGTATTTTCTTCCCCAGCTCTTGGTAAGAAGAATGGAGTTTCAATTCTTTTCCACAAGAAATTTCAGGTTTCAGTTGCCCATCAAGAGTCGGACTCAGAGGGCCTTTGGGTACTAGTTAAACTTCTTATAAATCAGATACCTTTAGTTCTCTTTAATGCTTATGGTCCAGTTTATGTTGATAACTTTTTTGGACTCAAATCTCTGATAAACTTCTTTTATTTGATGATGATTATATTGTCTTTGGTGGCAATTGTAATCAAATTTTTGATCCCGTATTAGATAGACATTCCTCTGCCCTGATTTTATTAGATCTTACAGCGGCGTTCGACACTGTGAACCATTTGTTCCTGCTAAACAGATTAAGAACTTTAGGCTTTGCCGGCACTGCCCTAACTCTTTTAACATCGTTTCTGGACTCCTGAATTCAACAAGTGCACTGGGAAGGTTTCCAATCTGACGAATTCTCCCTCCCAGGTGGGGTACCCCAGGGCTCGGCACTGTCACCTACCCTGTTTAACCTATACGTCACCCCCTTAGCCACCTTAATTCAATCCCACGGCCTACAATTAGTGTCGTACGCCGACGATACTCAAATTGTAGTGTCAGTATCCCAGTCTATTGAAGCCACAGCAGAGCGTTTTAAGAACTGCCTTCTCGATGTAAAAAACTGGATGAGCTGTAATTTTCTAAAATTAAATACGGATAAGACCGAGATAATCGAGTTCGGTCAGAAACCGTCCGGTTGGAGCAATCTTTGGTGGCCCCCAGAGGCGGGCTCCTGCCCCAGTCCTGCAGACAATGTTAGAATTCTTGGCTTCCTGGTGGACAAAGATCTCTCTTGCAAAGCACAAATTAACCAGGTAACTTCTACCTGCTTCTATACCATCAAGACTCTTAGGAAAGTTCAACCATACATCCCTCCAACATTAAAAAAAACCTATAATGGGTGCCCTGGTAATGTCCCGAGTGGACTATTGCAACTCACTCTACTTGGGCACAGGAGAAAAACAACTGAACAAACTGCAGGCAATTCAAAATGCCGCAGCTAGGGTTCTGTTGAATTTACCCTATCGTCACCCAACGTCCAAGGTCATCAAGGAACTTCACTGGCTCCCAATTAGGTCCAGAATACAGTTTAAGGCCCTCTGTCTGGTTTACAAGTCCCAGTACGGTATGGGACCAGACGACTTCTCCAAAATCCTCTCTCGATATGTGCTATCGCGTACGCTGAGATCAGCCAATCATGACTTGATATGTCAGCCAAGAATAAGAAGAATGCGATGGGGTGGCAGGGCTTTCTCGTACCAAGCTTCCAGACTATGGAACTCTCTGACCCCTACACTGCGCTCACAAAAATCTAAATTATGCTTTAGAAAAGCATTGAAAACCTGGCTTTTCTCTCCGCATTAAGATCTGCTCTCACCGCTCTCTCTGTTACCATAGCGCCAAGACGCCGCAGCATTCGAGCGCTTTATAAGTATTTCAGTCAGTCAGTCAGTCAGTTAAGTTTGTTAATACTAAGATGCACTCACAATTCACCTCCACTATATGCCCCAAATCCTTAGTTGATATTTGGAGACTCTGTCATCCAGAAGACCGAGAATATAGTTTCTATTCCCCTCCGTACCGATCAAAATCCCAACTTGATTACCTTTTTTATGTAAATCCCTATCGCAACAGGTTCTTCACTCATAAATATGCTCTATTTTCATATCAGACCATTCCCCAGTTTACATTGCATTTGACTTGATAGATGGTGCTTTAATAATACATTATTAACCAATCCAAATTTCTCTAGCCAATTCAGCTCTTTTATCTCTGAATTCTTTTCTCTCAATTCAACCCCGGACTCTTCTCTTGTAATGGTTTGGGATTCTTTTAAGGCTGTAGCCCGAGGCTTTATAATAAATTTTGTTTAACAAACAAGATATCTTTTGAAGCTCAAACTGCCCAATTACACAATAAGATCAAGCATCTAGAATATACTTATTATCATTTGAACACAGAATCCTCTTTAGAAAATCTTATCGGTGCAAAACTCACTTTCAACAAATTGTCCACGGAAGCTGCCTCCTCCTATCTTTTAAAAAGTAGTTTTCATTACTATGGAGGCCAATTTAAAATGGGGAAATTGTTGGCTAATTACTTGAAGAGAAGAAGTGGATAGACTAAAATAGATTCTTTGCAAAATGCTGCAGGCACTTCATTATTTAAGAACAGCAATATTTTGTTTGTTTCCTTTTACAAACGTGTTTATACACCTGAACAGCAAACATCTCCATTGGATCTTTCCTCATATTGTTTGTCTGTTGACCCCCCCCATCTCATCATATTGATTTTATCTCTTTAGAAAATGATATGACTTTAAAAGAAATTACTCATGCTGTTTCGGTATTAAGAAGAGGGAAGCCCCTGGACCTGATGGATTTACTATTGAATTTTATGCGCATTTTGCTAACCTTCTCCTCCCTAATCTCTTTTATTACAGCTGGTTCTTCTCGAGGAACGTTTCAAGAAGCCATGATATGTTTAATACCTAAGGACAATAAAGACCCATCTTTTTGCACAAATTATTGTCCTACTTCCTGAGTTAACACTGATTATAAGATGTTTGCAAAAGTTCTTGCTCTTCATGTTGATACTATATTACCTAATCTTATCGGCCATGAGCAATCGGGTTTTTTAAACGGTCGACTATCATCAGATAACTCCACAGTCCTTTTCAACATTCTTAGTGAAGCTTCCTCTCTTGACTATCCTGTTGCAGCTCTAGCTTTAGATGTAGAAAAAGCTTTTGACAGATTTGGATGGGATTTCATGCTTCAGTCATTAAAATGGATAAGGTTTCCTCCAAAATTCTTTCTTTTATTTCCTTATTATACTCGGGCCCCAAAGCTTCTATTTTTGTTAACGGTAAGATTTCGGATTATTTTGGTCTCTTCAGAGGAGTAAGACAAGGTTGTCCCTTATCACCTTTATTATTTGTAATAGCATTAGAACCTCTTTTTTAACTAAGATTAGACAAGATACTCAGATTACTGGTTTTCAACTCAATACTTACCAGGTCAAAATGTCTGTATATGCAGATGATATTCTTTTATACTGTTCTAACTCTGCAACGTCTATCCCTTCTTTCTCAACCAGGTTGACATCTTTTCTCAACTCTCTGGATATCATCTTAATCCAGATAAATGGGATGTCCTGCCTCTCGATGTGACTTGCCTTAAACATTATTTTGTACATACTGGTTTCTCTTAGCAGCCTGCTACAATAAAATATTTAGGTCTATGGTTCTCTTCGAATATTTCAGAAACACTGAAACTAAATTTTGACCATAATACTAAACCTCTAAATCATAGTATTGAATGTTGGCATCCGCTCTTTCTCTCATGGTCGGGGCGATTATATTCCATCAAGATGATGCTTTCTCCTTTGATTCTATACACTTTATCAATGGTCCCTGTACACAGTCTGGATTTTATTTTGAAAAAATGATTCTCTTTTAACAAAATTTCTCTGGAAAGGCAAACCCCCTTGGAAAGCTTTATCCTCCTTGAAGACAGACACATCTAATGGTGGTCTTAAATTCCCTGATTTCAAATCTTATCATTATGCTTTCTCTTTAAAACAGTCATTCCCTTGGCTTTCCTTTGCGCATTGTATTCACCCCCTATATGGATTTCCGTAAAAAAAATGGTGTCTCCCTTTGAGTTTAAAGAGTCTCTTACTTTTACAAACAACATATCCTCTTTTGCCCTCCTGTTATTTCCCATACTCGCAAAATCCTCATCCCTCTTTTACCATCCTCTTATCCTTCTCCTTCTTCTCTAGATCATCAACCCATTTGGCACAATAACTTATTGCGTATAAAGAACCGCACCATCGGGCATGGCTTGACACATAGCAAGATGGCAGCAGAATACCGCTGCTCTGCCAGCAACCGACATAATCCTGCAGACATACTGAACCTAGGGAGCCATCGAACCTGCTCTGATACAGTGTTTACTGCCGTGACTCAGGTGGTGTGCCTTTCTGTGACTTTTGCTGCGGGGGAGCGTCGTACAACAACCTGTATCGATGATTTTGTCTGGTGCCACGCTTGAAGCAAAATGGCGGCCCTCATCTGCTGAAGTCGTGGTCGAGCTGCGGGGGTGCCGTCTGCTGCGGCGACGGGCCCTGCCGTACTCACTGCCTTAGTTGATCATCCGGAGGTGCGGTGCTAGCTGTGGGCCGGCCCCTGGGCAGCGGTGGACGGTCTGCGCCCTGCACACAACAAGGTGAGCTGTGTGATCGGAGGGCTCCCTGGCAGTATCCGGCGTGACTGAGAGAGCCAGAGCATACCGCGCAACACCCCTCGGTGAGACGTGAAGGCACCATGATCTGACCGCAGTGTGTTACCCTCTATTACATTATTGAGCAGCGGTTGGGAAACTGAGTGTGGGCCTGCAACGTAGGACCAGCGCACCTGTTCTTTGAAGTTATTGGCTCAAGCTTTCGGTTGCAGGGAGTACACTCTGCTGC
>NW_028246952.1:0-92757 GCF_964263255.1 Lissotriton vulgaris
TACCTCAATCTTAGCTCCATCTACCTCCAAAGTTTTCTTTTAAAGAGCACTGGCTAGAATCTTCTCTTTCAAGGTGAACGTCATAAAATGTATCAAAATTCCCCAAGGATTTAGCATGATTAGGGTTCAACCTGAAGGGATCTCTGTGTATTCTCTGAATATCTCTAGAGATTTCCACCTCTGTCTCCTCCTATTGCAACTCACTCTTCAGCAAATGCACTACATACTTTCTGATATCCGTTCCTTCTTTACCCTCTGGGAGTTTTAAAATGTTTAGATTGTTCCTTCTTTGCATATTCTCCAATCTTTCTACCCTTTCCTCTTGCTCCCTTTCCTTGATCTTAATTACTTCCAGCTTCCAGCTCCTTCCGATTAACCATCACCTCCTCCCTGAGATCCATGACATCAACTTTTAATGCAATCGTTCGGCGACTCAGATCATCTATCTTTTTCTCTGACAAACCACAAGTTGCCCTAATACTTTCGTGATTTGACTCTGACGTCTCAAATTTCTTATGCATCTCAAGATTAAGGTTTTTAAGCATTATGATTATAAAAGAGCTACTGCTCTCCTGCTCCACCTTCCTCTGCTGCTCAGACTGTACATTCCCCACAGCTAATATTGTTCCTCCTTCTGCTGCGAATACAGTTACTTCAGAGCCCAAGCCAATTTGTTATATACTTAAATCAGCCTCTTCCTGGGCCAACACTACATTGTAATCCATTTCTAAAGACAGGGCCTGAAATCAGTTAGGGCTCAAGTATATGGATCAATCAACCAAATCAGTCACCTCACCCAAACTGCCCCCAACTTTAACCAGGTTACTCTCTTACCTTTGATGCAACTGTCAGTCCTTACAGGATGTCACTGGCCGTACTGACTTCATCAACGACTTCCCTTTGAACACCAAGTTCTTCGGTAACACTTTGAAGTACGACCTAAGGGAAGGTGTCACCTTTATCTTGCGCTCTAGGGAGTCCCCCCTTGCCAATTTGTTGTAAAATGTATTCATTTTTTGCTGTACGCCTTCCTCTGGCCTTCACCCCCTAACCTCCTTATTATTTGGTTCAGGAGAGCCCTCCAGATTGAGATTGAACTTCTGTCCCTCTTTCCCTGCACTTCTCAGCACATACCTAGAAATGCCCCTTGAGCGTACTCCTACCGCTGCCCCAACTCCAGGGTTGCTGGTCTCCACAGAACCCCCTGCTGACTACAAATGTCCACAACCTCGGGACCTTTGCTATCTTTACTGGTTTTCTTGCAGCCGCGAATCTCCTGAGACCGTTCTTGGGCATGTGCTAGTGCCTGAATATGAAAAAAGTATTCCTTTGGTGCCTCTAACAAGGAAACCTTCTCCTTCATCTTTTTTTGCAGTCCTTATTTCAGCCTGACTGCCTATCCCCCGTCCTCCCCCTCGGAAAGCGATCCTGGCCGTGAATCGATGACCCTTCCCGACCTCAGACGCCGCCCTCTCCCAGCTGTGTCCCAGTCGGTTTGCAGGCTCCTCCTCCATGCCCTCCTCCCACTTTGCCAGACTCTGTGCGGCTTCGAGAGCCGTTACTGCCATACACTACCTGCGTCTAGAAAACCAGGTAAGTTCTACCATTTAACAAGCCCACTCTGACCTTTAAACTCAAATTATGGAAGATGCAGAACTACGACATCTTCCGTCTTCTTGTTACTGCTCGACAACTTCCACTCGGAGAAAAAGACCATATAATCACCACCCGCCTTGAAAGACACTCGCAGCCGGCTGCCATGTTTTCCCTAGTCCTGGCTGAATGTTGCAAACTTTAGGCATGATGAGTTACATGTTGTGGTGTGCAGTCTCAATATCGAGTATTTAATTTCGACTGGACATAATATCGACTCCAGAATATCTAGATAGCAGTAATATCGAGGTAAGTAATATCAAGGTTAGTTTTATCGATTTTTAAGTTGTAAAAAAAGTATCGAAGTTAAAAATATCAAGAAGTTTATATCGATTGTTTAAAATATCGTTTCTTAGTATTAGTGAAAAATATTGAAAGTCAAAATATAGAGTGTCAGAATATCGAATGTCAAAATATAGAGTGTTAGAATATCGATTTGTTAAATTTAGACTGTTTATAATGTAGAAATATTAATGTTTTTGCATAAAAAAACATTTAACATTTGTTTATTAATGTAAAAAAGTATCTATATTTTTAATTTAAATATAAAAAAATAATTTAAAAAAAAGTATACTACATTTTTAGGGGCCAGTTGTGGGTTTTTAGAGGAATAGGGTGGGAAGTGTTTTAAAAAATATATATTTTAATTTTGAAATAATTTGAAAAATTTAAATTTGTGCAATTTTTTTTTACATTTAAAATGTTTAAAGAACTTGTTATTTTTTTAGGGGTGGGTTGTGTGTTTTTAGGGGAATAGGGTGGGAAGTGTTTTAAAATATTTAATGTAAATTCGGAAAAAAATTACAAAATGTTTTTAGAATTTGTTATTAATAAAAAAAATTACAAATAATTTAGAAATTTATTTTTTGATACATTTAACAAAAAATAGTTCAAAATATAATTAGAAATAGAAATGTAGGGAAAAAATATTAAAATGTATTTTGCTATTTAAATTTGGAATTTGTTGTTTAAATATTTTTCAAAATTTCTATAAATTAAATAATATTAATAATTTTGTGAAAAAATAAATTAACAATGTTCTAATTTATTAAATAGATGTGTGAATAAGAACAAAACATTATTGTTAAATTATTTAAAATAGATTTACTATAATATTAAGTTTGATATAAAATTTAAAATAATATTAGAGAGGTATGAACAATTTAGTAATGCTAATTACATTGGTTTATTATGAAGGATATTGTTAGAGTATATTCTTATTTGAGTGGGAGTAGTATAATATATGGGGTTAATGTTAAGCACCATCCTGGAGTTTATAATTGGAGTTGGAATAGTAATTTATATGGGTTTTGTTTTAAGCATCTTCCCTGAGTTTACATTTGGTGGAGTGGGAATAGTAAATTATATGGGTTTAAAGTCCAGCACCTTCCCAGTATACATACTTAGTGGAGTTAGAATAGTAATTCATATGGGTTTACTGTCCCGCACCTTCCCAGAGTTTATACTTAGGTAAGTGGTAATAGTAAATTAAATGGGTTTAATGTCCAGCACCTTCCCTGAGTTTATACTTGATGGAGTTGGAATAGTAATTTATATGGGTTTTGTGTCCAGCATGTTCCCAGAGTTTATGTTTGATGGAGTGGTAATAGTAAATTATATGGGTTTAATGTCCAGAACTTTCCCTGAATACATACTTAGTGGAGTTAGAATAGTAATTCATATGGGTTTACTGTCCAGCACATTCCCTGAGTTTATATTTGGTGAAGTTGGAATAGTAATTTATATGGTTTTAATTTCCAGCACCTTCTCTGAGTTTATACTTGGTGGAGTGGTAATAGTAAATTATATGGGTTTAACGTCCAGCACCTTCCCTGAATACATACTTAGTGGAGTTAGAATAGTAATGTTTATGGGTTTACTGTCCCGCACCTTCTCTAACTTTATACTTGGGTAAGTGGCAATAATAAATTAAATGGGTTTAATGTCCGGCACCATCCTGGAGTTTATACTTTGTGGAGTTGGAATAGTAATTTATATGGGTTTTGTGTCCAGCATCTTTCTTGAGTTTATATTTAGTGGAGTGGTAATAGTAAATTATATGGGTTTAATGTCCAGCACCTTCCCTGATTACACACTTAGTGGAGTTAGAATAGTAATTTATATGGGTTTACTGTCCCGCACCTTCCCTAAGTTTATACTTGGGTAAGTGGTAATAGTCAATTAAATGGGTTTAAGGTGCAGCACCATCCTGGAGTTTATACTTGGTGGAGTTGGAATAGTAATTTATATGGGTTTTGTGTCCAGCATCTTCCCTGAGTTTATATTTGGTGGAGTGGGAATAGTAAATTATATGGGTTTAAAGTCCAGCACCTTCCCTGTATACATACTTAGTGCAGTTAGAATAGTAATTCATATGGGTTTACTGTCCCGCACCTTCCCTGAGTTTATACTTAGGTAAGTGGTAATAGTAAATTAAATGAGTTTAATGTCCAGCACCTTCCCTGAGTTTATACTTGGTGGAGTTGGAATAGTAATTTATATGGGTTTGGTGTCCAGCATGTTCCTTGAGTTTATGTTTGGTGGAGTGGTAATAGTAAATTATATGGGTTTAAAGTCCAGCACCTTCCCTGAATACATACTTAGTGGAGTTAGATCAGTAATTCATTTGGGTTTACTGTCCAGCACCTTCCCTGAGTTTATACTTGGTTGAGTTGGAATAGTAATTTATATGGTTTTGATCTCCAGCACCTTCTCTGAGTTTATACTTGGTGGAGTGGTAATAGTAAAATATATGGGTTTAACGTCCAGCACCTTCCCTGAATACATACTTAGTGGAGTTAGAATAGTAATTTATATGGGTTTATGGGTTTACTGTCCCACAACTTCCCAAAGTTTATACTTGGGTTAGTGGTAATAATAAATTAAATGGGATTAAGGTCCAGCACCATCCTGGAGTTTATACTTGGTGGAGTTGGAATAGTAATTTATATGGGTTTTGTGTCCAGCATCTTCCCTGAGTTTTTTGGTTGAGTGGGAATAGTAAATTATATGGGTTTAAAGTGCAGCACCTTCCTTGTATACATACCTAGAGGATTATAGAATAGTAATTCACCATAATCTCCTACGCCGACGACACCCAGCTGATCCTCTCCCTGACCAACAACCCCGCCGCCGCCAGAGCCAACCTGCACGAAGGGATGAAAGAGGTAGCCGAGTGGATGACGACCAGCCGCCTGAAACTGAACTCGGACAAGACGGAGGTCCTCATCCTGGGCTCCTCACCCTCCGCCTGGGACGACTCCTGGTGGCCTCCCGCCCTGGGCACCGCACCCAAACCGACAGACCATGCACGAAACCTGGGCTTCACCCTGGACTCCTCCCTCTCCATGACCAGGCAAGTCAACAGCGTCTCCTCGGCGTGCTTCAACATCCTACGCATGCTACGGAAGATCTTCTGGTGGATCCCCACAGAGACCAGGAAGACCGTCACCCAGGCCCTCGTCACCAGCCGACTGGACTACGGCAACGCCCTCTACGCCGGGACCACCGTCAAGCTCCAGAAGAGACTCCAGCGGATCCAAAACGCCTCAGCCAGACTCATCCTCGACATCCCACGTTCCAGCCACATCTCCGGACATCTGAGAGACCTTCACTGGCTCCCCGTCAACAAAAGAATCACCTTCCGCCTCCTCACCCACGCACACAAAGCCCTACACGACCAAGGCCCGAGCTACCTCAACAGCCGAGTCAACTTCTACGCTCCCAAACGCCACCTCCGATCAGCCAACCACGCCCTCGCCGCCGTCCCCCGCATCCGAAGAGCGACTACAGGAGGAAGGTCCTTCTCCTACCTGGCCGCCAAGACCTGGAACTCCCTCCCGTCCGACCTGCGCCTGACCCAAGACCACCTCTCCTTCAGGAAGAAGCTGAAAACCTGGCTGTTCGAGCAGTAGCGGCACCCCCCCCCCCCAGCGCCTTGAGACCCTACGGGTATGTAGCGCGCTTTATAAGTGTATCTGATTGATTGATTGATTCACATGGGCTTACTCTCCAGCACCTTCCTTGAGTTTATACGTGGTGGAGTTGGGATAGTAATTTATATGGGATTTTGTGTCCAGCAGCTTCCCTGAGTTTATACTCGGTGGAGTGGTAATAGTAAATTATAACGGATTAATGTCCAGCACCTTCCCTGAGTTTATGCTCAGTGGAGTTAGAATAGTAATTCATATGGGTTTACTGTCCCGCACCTTCCCTAAGTTTATACTTGGGTAAGTGGTAATAATAAATAAAATGGGTTTAATGTCCAGCACCTTCCAGGAGTTTATACTTGTGGAAGTTGGAATAGTAAATTATATGGGTTTTGTGCCCAGCACCTTCCCTGAGTTTATATTTGGTGGAGTGGGAATAGTAAATTATATGGGTTTAAAGTCCAGCACCTTCCCTGTATACATACTTAGGGGGTCATTAGGATCGCGGACGGACTTGAGTCCGTCCGCGACCCCGGAGCATGAGGGAAAGTCTGCATGGGCTGCGGCGTTCCCTCTGTGCAGATTAGGATGTGACCGCCTGGGTGGCGGTCACATCCTCTATTTTAACATTGCGGCGTGTGGAGCTTTAAGCTGCACCCGCAGCAATGTTAAAAAAGCATGCACAGCATTTGCGTGCCAAAGCGGCAGGCACCGCGCGGTGCCTGCTGCATTGTGCACGCAAATGCAGGGGGGTACCATAGGTACCCCCCACTACACCTAGGGAACCCGCAACGGGCCCCGCAGTGCAGTTACACATGCTTTTCCACGGCGGAAAAGCCGCCGAAGAAAAGCATGTTCCCAAGCACATCCTAATCTGGCTGACGGTGTCTGAGAGACACCATCACCATTTTAGTGCTTTTCCGCAGCGGTTGTAAGCCAGCCGCGGCGGAAAAGCTGCGGACCTAAACCATGACCCACCAGCCATCCTAATGTGGCGGTGGGTCCTGGTGGGTCCGCAGAGGATTTTCCGCATCCTCCGGGCCGGCGGTGGCTTCCGCCGGCCCGGAGGATGCGGAAAATCCTCCATCGTAATGACCCCCTTAGTGCAGTTAGAATAGTAATTCATATGGGTTACTGTCCCGCACCTTCTCTGAGTTTATACTTAGGTAAGTGGTATTAGTAAATTAAATTGGTTTATTGTCCAGCACCTTCTCTGAGTTTATACTTGGTGGAGTTGGAATAGTAATTTATATGGGTTTTGTGTCCAGCATGTTCCTTGAGTTTATGTTTGGTGGAGTGGTAATAGTAAATTATATGGGTTTAAAGTTCGGTACCTTCCCTGAATACATACTTAGTGGAGTTAGAATAGTAATTCATATGGGTGTACTGTCCTGCACCTTCCCTAAGTTTATACTTGGGTAAGTGGTAATAATAAATTAAATGGGTTTAAGGTCCAGCACCATCCTGGAGTTTATACTTGGTGGAGTGGTAATAGTAAATTATATGGGTTTAATGTCCAGCACCTTCCCTGAATACATACTTAGTGGAGTTAGAATAGTAATTCATATGGGTTTACTGTCCCGCACCTTCCCTAAGTTTATACTTGGGTAAGTGGTAATAATAAATTAAATTGGTTTAAGGTCCAGCACCATCCTGGAGTTTATACTTGGTGGAGTTGGAATAGTAATTTATATGAGTTTTGTGTCCAGCACCTTCCCTGAGTTCATACTTGGTGGAGTGGGAATAGTAATTTTTAAAATATAATAACAACAATAGTAAGTTTAAATATTGTTAGACAACTAATACATTTAAAAATATATCACAATATTTAATACATTTAAACATTTGTTAATAAATAATAAAAATAATTTTTATATTATATTTTAAAGACATATTTAATAAAGTACATACACACATGGTTAAATAGTTTATTAAAGTTGTAAAGAAATGGAAAGTAGAGGAAAAATCATTTATTAGAAGTATAATTTTATAAATAAATTGTCTTTATTCAAAATACATATTGAAAGTATATATTTGCTGGGAAAAAAAATGATAAATTGAAATCAAATAATTGTTATGTTTATTCACATATGTGTACAATCTATTTTTAGATGACAAAAATAATAAAAAATTTACATATTTGAGAAAAGGTTTATTGTATATCAAACACAAAATAGAAATAGTTTAAGAATATACATGATGAAAATAATTTTAATATGTGTTGTACATACTATTTTTTGTCATTTAAAGTAGAGAACATTGATAGATACATTTAAAAAACAAAAATAGTAACATTTTTGTTGTTTACAAAATGGTAAAAGGTTAACCTAGAAATTAATAAAATTAATATTGAAAATATTAATATTATTAATTTTTACAGAGGTAAATAATCAAAATCATATTTAAATACAAATGTCACTTTATTAATAATATGAACATATTGTAAAAAATATTGTTTAACACAAACTTAATTGTAGAAGTAATTTCAACATTTAAATTAATTACAAACTGTACATATAAATCATATTTTCTTTTCATTAGTTAGTGAAATAACAGTGTAAATAATTTTTTTAGCAAATAACATTTTATAAAAAATGTATTAACATTAACATACAATCTAACACTTCTTTTTTAATTTTTAAGTGTTGAAAAATAGAAAACAAATAGCCTTTTCTAATATACAGGGACTATTTTATAACCGCGTAATGTTATTTTGTGTCATTTTGTTCCGGAAGAGCTCGCGGTTGGATGCTGCATCGCGTCTGAGAGGGTAAGTTTGGTTTTAAATTATTTCATTAGTTAATAAAGTTGTTTTGAGTGTATGTGTGGTGTATTTAGGTTTAGTTAGATTATATCATCGATCGTACGCTGTGTTTTAGGTGTTAGGTAGAATGTCCGATATTTTGTTTTTCCCGCGTTTGAGGCCTAGCTGTGTGAGGTGTTGAAATATGTTTAATAGTTATTACATGCATATGTTTAGAGTACTAAAATTTATTTAGATATGTGTATTGCTGTATTTGTGTGGGTGGGGATGTTTCTTTCTATTTTTCAGGTTGTCGAAGCCCTTTACATTTTTGGATGAGGCACAGTTTTATTTTTAAAAGTAGTGTGAATAGTATTATATACTCATGTTTTTACACACTTAATTTGTTTTTCGGGGGTTTCCTGGAGCGTTTCTTTTTTTAAATACCTATTTTCGGGTTTTGAAGGGTATATAGAGTGGATTACTTTGGAGAGGACTCAACATGGATTTGCTTGTAATTTTTCTTTTTTGGGGGTTTTCCTTGGATTGTATGGAGATTTTAACACTTTGGTATGGATTTGTCATCATTGGATTACTTTGAAAGCAGCGACAGAAACTGTAAGTATTTAAAAAAATATTTGTGGGTGGGAAAGTTGTTTTTATTTGTTATATTGCTAATTTATATGTAACAGTTCGAAAATAATTTATCATAATACATTTAATATATGTATTTAAAATGTATTTGATAATTTACAAAAAAATTGTTAGATATGAAAGAAGAAGGAACAGTTATATTTAGAAATGTTAATTGTTTGATGTTAATTTATGATATATTTTAGAGAATCGTTTTAGCTATCTTTGAGAGATATTCTAGTCCTCTGGTAGTTGGGTAGAGGGTAACTTGGCTTTGGAGTGTGTTATACATTTTTTTTGTTTGCTTAGTTAATTTAGGTCCAATCAGGGTTACTGATTGCTCCATTCTGAGCTCTTGGTAACTCTGCTCTTTTTGTAGGGGTTGAAGTAATTTGTGAAGGGTAGGTGTCCCTCTGCCTGTGGTTGCTTGGAAGGCATTATGCCATCCTTCAACTGCATTATTTGTTTTGGCTTCCTTATTTAGGGTGCTAAGGTAGACATTCCACCAGGGAATTTGATATTTTGGTTGTATTCTATGTCCAGATTGGTGTAGCCTTCCTACCCATGTATCTTCAAAGTAGTCAAGCATAGGGCTTAGTCTTTCTTCGTTTCTTTTGTAATAGGGGATGTCTATGAGAATTTTATAGTGTTCTGCAACCTCTGTCACAGGAACATAAGCCAGGGAAATTTGTTTTTTTAATTTGGTAAGCAAAGGTGCTGTCTGTAGCGTATTGGACACTTGGGCACCGATACCGATACGGTAAAAAAATCCCCCGTAGCCGAATCCGTACGAATAGAAAAAAACCATCCGACCTGCGTAGTACGATCCTTTTGCGCCTATTCCCGTACGAATATCAGCCATCCGTACGAACAACAGTCGAAGCCCCGTACGACTCTGCGTCGGAAATCAAACCGTACGATTTGTAAACCTGCCGTACAACCACACAAGTACGATCCAGTTGGGGAACCCTGTACGCGATTCGTACGGGCCAAAGTAGTCGCGCATGAAGATGGATTCGTACGGGATCCCATGCCTCAAAGCAAGCGCAATCAATACATACCACACGTGTACCCCTCGCGCAAGCCTACGCGAGCCCCCCGACCCGCCAACAGCCCGTACAACTTGATCGCACGCCCAAGTACCGCACGCACACCCCCCCAACAAGCGTACGCAAGCCCCCCACCCGCCAACGGCCCGTACAACTTGTTCGCACGCCCAAGTACCGCACGCACACACCCCCAACAAGCGTACGCGAGCCCCCCGCCAACGGCCGGTACTCGATCGCATGCCCAAGTACCGCACGCAGACACCCCCAACAAGTGTACGCGAGCCCCCCCCCGGCCAACGGCCCGTACTCGATCGCACGCACATGTACCGCAAGCACCAACCCCAAGGAACTTGCTTGCACGCACAAGTACCGCACGTACACCCCCCCAACAAGCGTACGCGAGCCCCCCCGCCAACGGCCCGTACAACTCGATCGCACGCCCAAGTACCGCACGCACACACCCCCAACAAGCGTACGCGAGCCCCCCCGCCAACGGCCCGTACTCAATCGCATGCCCAAGTACCGCACGCACACACCACCAACAAGCGTACGCGAGCCCCCCCGCCAAAGGCCTGTACAATTCGATCTCACGCACATGTACTGCATGCACCAACCCCAAGCAACTCGCTCGCACGCACAAGTACCGCACGCATACCCCCCCAACAAGCATACGCGAGCCTCCCCCGCCAACGGCCCATACAACTCGATCGCACGCCCAAGTACCGCACGCACACCCCCCCAACAAGGGTACGGGAGCCCCCCGACCCGCCAACGGCCCGTACAACTCGATCGCACGCCCAAGTACCGCACGCACTCCCCCCAATGAGCGTACGCGAGCCCCCCACCCGCCAATGGCCTGTACAACTTTATCGCACACCCAAGTACCGCACGCACACACCCCCAACAAGCGTACGTGAGCCACCCGACCCGCCAACGGCCCGTACAACTCAATCGCACACCCAAGTACCACACGCACACCCCCCCAACAAGCGTACGCGAGCCCCCCCCCACCAACGGCCCGTACAACTCGATCGCACGCCCAAGTACCGCACGCACCCCCCCCCCAACAAGCGTACGCGAGCCCCCCGACCCGCCAACGGCCCGTACAACTCGATCGCACGCCCAAGTACCGCACGCACACACCCCCAAAAAGCGTACGCGAGCCGCCCCGCCAACGGCCCGTACTCGATCGCACGCCCAAGTACCGCACGCACACACCCCCAACAAGCGTACGCGAGCCCCCCCCACCAACGGCCCATACAATTCGATCGCACGCACATGTACCGCACGCACCAACCCCAAGCAACTCGCTCGCACGCACAAGTACCGCACGCACACCCCCCCAACAAGCGTACGGGAGCCCCCCCGCCAACGGCCCGTACAACTCGATTGCACGCCCAAGTACCGCACGCACACCCCCCTAACAAGCGTACGCGAGCCCCCCGACCCGCCAACGGCCCGTACAACTCGATCGCACGCCCAAGTACTGCACGCACACCCCCTCAAAAGCGTACGCGAGCCCCCCATCCGCCAACGGCCCGTACAACTTGATCGCACGCCCAAGTACCGCACGCACACACCCCCAACAAGCGTATGCGAGCCCCCCCTGCCAACGGCCCGTACAACTCGATCGCACGCCCAAGTACCGCACGCACACACCCCCAACAAGCGTATGCGAGCCCCCCGACCCGCCAACGGCCCGTACAACTCGATCGCACGCCCAAGTACCGCACGCACACCCCCCCAACAAGCGTACGCGAGCCCCCCGCCAACGGCCCGTACAACTCGATCGCACGCACATATACCGCAGGCACCACCCCAAGCAACTCGCTCGCACGCACAAGTACCCCACGCACACCCCCCCCGACAAGCAGACCCGAGCCCCCCACCCGCCAACGGCCCGTACAACTTGATCGCACGCCCAAGTACCGCACGCACACCCCCCCAACAAGCGTACGCGAGCCCCCCCCGCAAACGGCCCGTACAATTCAATCGCACGCCCAAGTACCGCACGCACACCCCCCAACAAGCGTACGCGAGCCCCCCGACCCTCCAACGGCCCGTACAACTCGATCGCACGCCCAAGTACCGCACGCACACACCCCCAACAAGCGTACGCGAGCCCCCCCGCCAACGACCCATACTCGATCGCATGCCCAAGTACCGCACGCACACACCCCCAACAAGTGTACGCGAGCCCCCCCCGGCCAATGGCCCGTACTCGATCGCACGCACATGTACCGCACGCACCAACCCCAAGCAACTCGCTCGCGCGCACAAGTACCGCACGCACACCCCCCCAACAAGCGTACGTGAGCCCCCCCCGCCAACGGCCTGTACAACTCGATCACACGCCCAAGTACCGCACGCACACCCCCCCAACAAGCATACGCGAGCCCCCCGACCCGCCAACGGCCCGTACAACTCGATCGCACGCCCAAGTACCGCACGCACACACCCCCAACAAGCGTACGCGAGCCCCCCGCCAACGGCCCGTACTCAATCGCACGCCCAAGTACCGCACGCACACACCCCCAACAAGCGTATGCGAGCCCCCCCTGCCAACGGCCCGTACAATTTGATCGCACGCACATGTACCGCACGCACCAACCCCATATGGGTTTACTGTCCCGCACCTTCCCTAACTTTATACTTGGGTAAGTGGTAATAACAAATTAAATGGGTTTAATGTCCAGCACCATACTGGAGTTTATACTTGGTGCCGTTGTAATAGTAAATTATATGGGTTTAAAGTCCAGCACCTTACCTGAAAACATACTTAGTGGAGTTAGAATAGTAATTCATATGGGTTTACTGTCCCGCACCTTCCCTAAGTTTATACTTGGGTAAGTGGTAATAATAAATAAAATGGGTTTAATGTCCAGCACCTTCCTCGAGTTTATACTTGTGGAAGTTGGAATAGTAAATTATATGGGTTTTGTGTCCAGCACCTTCCCTGAGTTTATATTTGGTGGAGTGGGAATAGTAAATTATATGGGTTTAAAGTCCAGCACCTTCCCTGTATACATACTTAGGGGGTCATTAGGATCGCGGACGGACTTGAGTCCGTCCGCGACCCCAGAGCATGAGGGAACGTTCGCATGGGCTGCGGCGTTCCCTCTGTGCAGATTAGGATGTGACCACCTGGGTGGCGGTCACATCCTCTATTTTAACATTGCGGCGGGTGGAGCTTCAAGCTGCACCCGCAGCAATGTTAAAAAAGCATGCACAGCATTTGCGTGCACAAAGCGGCAGGCACCGCGCGGTGCCTGCTGCATTGTGCACGCAAATGCAGGGGGGTACCATAGGTACCCCCCATGTGCACCCCCCACTACACCTAGGGGGCCCGCAACGGGCCCCGCAGTGCAGTTACACATGCTTTTCCACGGCAGAAAAGCCGCCGCAGAAAAGCATGTTCCCAAGCACATCCTAATCTGGCTGACGGTGTCTGAGAGACACCATCACCATTTTAGTGCTTTTCCGCAGCGGTTGTAAGCCAGCCGCGGCGGAAAAGCTGCGGACCTAAACCATGACCCACCAGCCATCCTAATGTGGCGGTGGGTCCTGGTGGGTCCGCAGAGGATTTTCCGCATCCTCCGGGCCGGCGGTGGCTTCCGCCGGCCCGGAGGATGCGGAAAATCCTCCATCGTAATGACCCCCTTAGTGCAGTTAGAATAGTAATTCATATGGGTTACTGTCCCGCACCTTCCCTGAGTTTATACTTAGGTAAGTGGTATTAGTAAATTAAATTGGTTTATTGTCCAGCACCCTCCCTGAGTTTATACTTGGTGGAGTTGGAATAGTAATTTATATGGGTTTTGTGTCCAGCATGTTCCTTGAGTTTATGTTTGGTGGAGTGGTAATAGTAAATTATATGGGTTTAAAGTCTGGTACCTTCCCTGAATACATACTTAGTGGAGTTAGAATAGTAATTCATATGGGTGTACTGTCCCGCACCTTCCCTAAGTTTATACTTGGGTAAGTGGTAATAATAAATTAAATGGGTTTAAGGTCCAGCACCATCCTGGAGTTTATACTGGGTGGAGTGGTAATAGTAAATTATATGGGTTTAATGTCCAGCACCTTCACTGAATACATACTTAGTGGAATTAGAATAGTAATTCATATGGGTTTACTGTCCCGCACCTTCCCTAAGTTTATACTTGGGTAAGTGGTAATAATAAATTAAATGGGTTTAAGGTCCAGCACCATCCTGGAGTTTATACTTGGTGGAGTTGGAATAGTAATTTATATGAGTTTTGTGTCCAGCACCTTCCCTGAGTTTATACTTGGTGGAGTGGGAATAGTAATTTTTAAAATATAATAACAACAATAGTAAGTTTAAATATTGTTAGACAACTAATACATTAAAAAATATATCACAATATTTAATACATTTAAACATTTGTTAATAAATAATAAAAATAATTTTTATATTATATTTTAAAGGCATATTTAATAAAGTACATACACACACGGTTAATGAGATAAATATAAATAGTTTATTAAAGTTGTAAAGAAATGGAAAGTAGAGGAAAAATCATTTATTAGAAGTATAATTTTATAAATAAATTGTCTTTATTCAAAATACATATTGAAAGTATATATTTGCTGGGGAAAAAAATGATAAATTGAAATCAAATAATTGTTATGTTTATTCACATATGTGTACAATCTATTTTTAGATGACAAAAATAATTAAAAATTTACATATTTGAGGAAAGGTTTATTGTATATCAAACACAAAATAGAAATAGTTTAAGAATATACATGATGAAAATAATTTTAATATGTGTTGTACATACTATTTTTTGTCATTTTAAGTAGAGAACATTGATAGATACATTTAAAAAAAATAGTAACATTTTTGTTGTTTACAAAATGGTAAAAGGTTAACCTAGAAATTAATAAAATTAATATTGAAAATATTAATATTATTAATTTTTACAGAGGTAAATAATCAAAATCATATTTAAATACATATGTCACTTTATTAATAATATGAACATATTGTAAAAAATATTGTTTAACACAAACTTAATTGTAGAAGTAATTTCAACATTTAAATTAATTACAAACTGTACATATAAATCATATTTTCTTTTCATTAGTTAGTGAAATAACAGTGTAAATAATTTTTTTAGCAAATAACATTTTATAAAAAATGTATGAACATTAACATACAATCTAACACTTCTTTTTTAATTTTTAAGTGTTGAAAAATAGAAAACAAATAGCCTTTTCTAATATACAGGGACTATTTTATAACCGCGTAATGTTATTTTGTGTCATTTGGTTCCGGAAGAGCTCGCGGTTGGATGCTGCATCGCGTCTGAGAGGGTAAATTTGGTTTTAAATTATTTAATTAGTTAATAAAGTTATTTTGAGTGTATTTGTGGTGTATTTAGGTTTAGTTAGATTATATCATCGATTGTACGCTGTGTTTTAGGTGTTAGGTAGAATGTCCGATATTTTGTTTTTCCCGCGTTTGAGGCCTAGCTGTGTGAGGTGTTGAAATATGTTTAATAGTTATTACATGCATATGTTTAGAGTACTAAAATTTATTTAGATATGTGTATTGCTGTATTTGTGTGGGTGGGTATGTTTTTTTCTATTTTTCAGGTTGTCGAAGCTCTTTACGTTTTTGGATGAGGCACAGTTTTATTTTTAAAAGTAGTGTGAATAGTATTATATACTCATGTCTTTACACACTTAATTTGTTTTTCGGGGGTTTCCTGGAGCGTTTCTTTTTTTAAATACCTATTTTCGGGTTTTGAAGGGTATATAGAGTGGATTACTTTGGAGAGGACTCAACATGGATTTGCTTGTAATTCTTCTTTTTTGGGGGTTTTCCTTGGATTGTATGGAGCAGGGGTCTCCAACCAGTAGCTCGGGAGCTACTGGTAGCTCACCAGCACCCTCAAAGTAGCTCTCAGAGTTGAGGCCAAACCAAGACAATCTCAGAGATTCTGTGTATATTAAAGAAGCAGCACTGTTCATTTCACTACCCTTAAGAGTTACAGACAGCCAAACAATGGCAGGGCTTGTTGATAACACTCAAACACACACTGGGGTGGTCTATCAATCAATAAATCAGGGATTTATAGAGTGCACGACTCACCTGTGAAGATCTCAAGGCGCTGGGGGAGTGGGTGGAGGAGGGGATTTGGGCAGCTCAGGTCATTCGAAAAGCCAGGTCTTGAGGCTCTTCCTGAAAGCTTTCAATGTGGGGCTTCATCTGCTGCTGAGGGGGAGTTTGTTCCAGGTCTTGGCCATGATGTAGGAGAAGGGTGTGCCTCTTGTTCTAGTTCTGTGGATGCAGGGGATTTCAACCAAGACCTGGTCAGCGGAGCTGAGGTTTCTTTTGGGGGTGTAGAAGGATTAATCAATCAATCAATCAGTGACACTTATAAAGCGCGCTACATACCCGTAGGGTCTCAAGGCGCTGGGGGGGTGGGGGGGGGGAGCCGCTACTGCTCGAACAGCCAGGTCTTCAGCTTCTTCCTGAAGGAGAGGTGGTCTTGGGTCAGGCGCAGGTCGGTCGGGAGGGAGTTCCAGGTCTTGGCGGCCAGGTAGGAGAAGGACCTTCCTCCTGTAGTCGCTCTTCGGATGCGGGGGACGGCGGTGAGGGCGTGGTTGGCTGATCGGAGGCGGCGTTTGGGAGCGTAGAAGTTGACTCGGCTGTTGAGGTAGCTCGGGCCTTGGTCGTGTAGGGCTTTGTGTGCGTGGGTGAGGAGGCGGAAGGTGATTCTTTTGTTGACGGGGAGCCAGTGAAGGTCTCTCAGATGTCCGGAGATGTGGCTGGTTCGTGGGATGTCCAGGATGAGTCTGGCTGAGGCGTTCTGGATCCGCTGGAGTCTCTTCTGGAGCTTGGCGGTGGTACCGGCGTAGAGGGCGTTGCCGTAGTCCAGTTGGCTGGTGACGAGGGCCTGGGTGACGGTCTTCCTGGTCTCGGTGGGGATCCACCAGAAGATCTTCCGTAGCATGCGTAGGATGTTGAAGCATGCCGAGGAGACGTTGTTGACTTGCCTGGTCATGGAGAGGGAGGAGTCCAGGATGAAGCCCAGGTTGCGTGCATGGTCTGTCGGTTTGGGTGCGGTGCCCAGGGCGGGAGGCCACCAGGAGTCGTCCCAGGCGGAGGGAGAGGAGCCCAGGATGAGGACCTCCGTCTTGTCCGAGTTCAGTTTCAGGCGGCTGGTCGTCATCCACTCGGCTACCTCTTTCATCCCTTCGTGCAGGTTGGCTCTGGCGGCGGCGGGGTCGTTGGTCAGGGAGAGGATCAGCTGGGTGTCGTCGGCGTAGGAGATTATGCTGAGGTTGTGTTTGCGTACGATGGCCGCGAGGGGGCTCATGTAGACGTTGAAGAGGGTGGGGCTCAGAGATGATCCTTGGGGGACGCCGCAGATGACTTCGGTGGCCTCTGACTTGTACGGTGGTAGGCGGACTCTCTGTGTTCTCCCGTCGAGGAAGGAGATGATCCATTCCAGCGCCTTGTCCTGGATTCCGACGTTGCTGAGGCGCCGTACTAGGGTGCGGTGGCAGACCGTGTCGAATGCCGCGGAGAGGTCTAGGAGGATGAGGGCCGCTGTTTCTCCGTTGTCCATCAGGGCTCGGATGTCATCGGTGGCGGCGATGAGGGCGGTCTCGGTGCTGTGGTTGGCTCGGAAGCCGGACTGTGAGGGGTCGAGGGATCCGTTCGTCTCGAGGAAAGCGGCCATCTGCTTGTTGACGGTCTTCTCGATGACTTTGGCTGGAAACAGGAGGAGCGAGATGGGGCGGTAATTCTTGAGGTCGGTGGGGTCCGCTGTTGGTTTCTTGAGTAGAGTGCTGAGTTCGGCGTGTTTCCAGCTCTCGGGGAAGATGGTGGTGTCGAAGGATGTGTTGATGATGTCTCGCAGGTGGGGTGCGATGACAGCGTCGGCCTTGTTGAAGACGTGGTGAGGGCAGGGGTCGGTCGGTGATCCGGAGTGGATGGAGTTCATCGTGCGGATGGTGTCTTCGGTGCTGATCGGGGTCCAGGCGTGGAGGGTGGTGGTGGGGGGTGGTTGTTCGGTCATGGTGTGCGTTGGTTGGTTGTTGAAGCTGTTGTGTATGTCCGCGATCTTGTTGTGGAAGTATGAAGCCAGGGAGTTGCAGAGGTCTTGCGATGGGGTGATGTTGTTGTTTCCTGCGCTGGGGTTGGAAAGCTCTTTGACGATGTTGAAGAGTTCCTTGCAGTTGTGTGCGTTGTTGTCCAACCGGTCCTTGAATGCTGTTTTCTTGGCGGCGCGGATCAGCTGGTGATCAGCTGGAGATTCTTTTGTTGAGGTATTGGGGTCTAGTGAAGCGGAGGGCTTTATAGGTGTGTGTGAGTAGCTTGAAGGTCACTTTTTTCAATGGGGAGCCAGTGGAGTGGTCGTATATGCTGAGTAATGTGGTCTTGTCGTGGGATGCTGAGAATGAGTCTGGCTGCGGCGTTCTGGACAGTCTGAAGTTTGTGGAGTAGAGATTTGTTGATTCCGGCATAGAGGGTGTTCCCGTAGTCAAGCCTGCAGGTAATGAGTGCATGGGTGACGGCCTTCCTGGATTTGGGGGTTGGGTCCATTTGAAGGTCTTGCTAAGTATGGGGAGGGTATTGAAGCATGTGGAAGCTGCAGCGTTGGCCTATGGGTACGCCACATGAACCATCTTTATCCACTTTAAATCTGCCTAAGAAGGAGATTTACCATGTTATCCGCCATGCTTGATCAGTCGCACTGTGTGTGACATCAAAGAATAGTAGCAGCAGTAACCAGGGCTTACCCGGCAAAGGGTGTGACTGCAAGAACTAGAGTGAAAATGTGTTAGCTGAGAGCATGTTCAACCAAAGAGCTGAGGAGAAGAGTATGCATCCAGGGCAGAGAAAATTAAAAGCATCACATTCATTTTTGTGTGGGTGTGTGACAGTGTCCTTCCCAAATAAACAGTGTTGATTCCTTAAAGCTACTCCTAGCATAAGAGTAATCTCTGACACACTTGTGCCCACACTTGTGCCCATTCATGGTATAATTGTGCCATAAGCAATTAGTGTTATCCCCGTGCACTCAATTATTCACTATTTCAGTGCAGTACTTTATTCAAGTTTAGGTTAGGCGCTCATTTGTCACACGGCGTCTGTCCGTGTCTTTAAATATCATAACGTGATGTGGGAAGGGTCACCTACCCACTAGAAATGTGCGCACATTGTATCATGAAACGTAAATGTTTCTTCACCAAAACTTCAAGGTAGGTGACCCTTCCCACATCACGTTATGATATTTAAAGACACGGACAGACGCCGTGTGACAAATGAGCGCCTAACCTAAACTTGAATAAAGTACTGCACTGAAATAGTGAATAATTGAGTGCACTGGGATAACACTAATTGCTTGTACCCCATCCCTGAGTGCACCACACTAGAAAAATGCAACTAGACGATATTGCCTTATTAACTACAAACAAAGGTGAAACATTAGGCTTTGCACCGGAAGCCGCAGAAGAAATCTATGGATTGATTCAGGAGACCAGGAAATTCACTTCACAGAAAACCACCACCGCACAATTATTAAGACAACTTGAGTATATGAGCAAAAAGGAGATCAACCAAAGGTTGCACGCAACCACGCTAAACCATTATCATAAAAACAAGAGAATTCCCATGGGACTCAGAATCGCTCTTAAGCCAATGCTATGTAAGAATAGTAAAAAAAATCGTTGAAAAATGGTTCCAAATTCTGAACAAATGTTCACTAGACTTGATTTTATTGATCGTTGAAGAATTGTCAAAGGTACTAACTGAATTAGAGGAAGAAATCAAGGTCATACAAGCAGAAGTCAATAAAATTCCAGATGTAAAAAAAACGCTGGAGGAGATTAATTTGAAATTGGAACGCTATGCTAAAGAGGTCAATGAACGAAAAGTACGCAAATATCGCAGAGACACTTTAGATTATAAACTTGAAGAAGTATACACGTGGGCAGAGATCTATAACCAAAGACAATGGCAACCGAAACAGCAACAGCAAAAATCGGGTACATCTTCATCACAAGAAAGCATCGTCTCAGATTCAGATATCGCTTCATCTAGAAGACCAGTAAATACAAGTAGTAAAAGTACAGTTAAACCGTCAACCAGCAGTGCTACTCAACAACCGTCTTTTTTAGAAACCAGCCCAGCAGCAAACGCACCACCTACCCCAACAGAACAAGAAGGGGTCAGATAAACCGCAGCAGAAATCGCGAAAAAGGACAAGGAATCAATTATCGAAAGTGACTTAATTATGAACATTTCATCGAAAACATTGACCACAACACAGAAGAAACTTCTCAATAAAGGCACAACATTCGTACCTACATATAGTTCTAATCTGGCAGAAACAGAAATAGCCATATTCAAATTTTTCAGGACTCTAAAGTTGAGATTTTTCTTTAAAAATACACAAGGAACCCCGCAAGAAGAAACTTGGGATAAAGACTTCAGACCGACGAGCAGCTTCTGTGCTCCATTTTCTCACAAGACAATTGAAGCCTTTGAAAGATCTGTATAATCAGAAGTGAAAAGCATTTCGTTTACCAAACGTAAGAAAAGCAACTTGTCAGTAAATGAATGGAACACCCTTAAGAATTTGAGCAGAGACAGAAGTTTGACATTTGAAAAGGCCGACAAAGGAGGTGCCCTTGTCGTAATTGACACACATTTTTACACTGAAAGAGTAAACAAACATGTTTCCGATGAAAACATTTATTTACCTTTGGAATGTGACCCCACAAACAAATACCAATCCATTCTTCAAAAAATTGTAGATCATGCATTAGAGATGAACTGGATTAACTCTAAGACTCACCAATTTTTCACAATGAAATTCCCAAGAAGGCCGCAACTATATATGTTGCCTAAAATGCACAAAGATCCTAATAATCGCCATTCAGACCCATAGTGTCGGCCTGCTGATCCATCTCTGAACCCATTGGTAAGTTTGTTGACAAGTTCTTACAACCTATTGTGCAGAAAAACAAAACATACATAAAAGATACAACAGCGTTTTTAAACCTGTTGAATACATTGGCACTTGAAAATTATGAGACATACTGGCTATGTACGATTGACGTCACTGCGTTATACACGTCAATCCCTCATAATGAGGGGATTGAAGCCTTAGAATGGAGTTTGTTGAACAGTGATTTGGAGGAATTTCAGAGGATATTCATCATGGAATTAATGCATTTTGCATTATATTACAGCTATTTTGAATGGCAGGGAAGATTTTTCAACCAGTGTAATGGAACTTCGATAGGCTTTGAGGGGCGCCCTCTTATGCCAATACATACATGTGTAAATTCGAAACAGATCATATTTTGGAAAATCCCATTTGGATAGAAGGCTTAGTAATGTTCAAAAGATTAATCGACGACATTTTCCTCATTTGGAAAGGTCCACGAGAAAAACTAGAAGAAAATATCAAAACATTGAACACTATGAACAAACGTATCAAGTTCACCCATAACATAGACAAGGAAACCATTGCATTTTTAGATGTACAAGTACTACTACAGAACAACAAGATCAGTACCAAAGTACACATCATAAAAACTGATAGAAATTCGAGTCTGCTATTTCAAAGTTTTCATCCAGCACCCCTGAAAAAACATCTACCAACCTCTCAATGCATCATATTGAAAATAATCACAACAAATAATGCTGATCTAGATAATTCTTTCAGACAACAAACTGAAAAATATCTACAACGAGGTTATCCATCAGACATTCTTGAGTCATCTTTGGCTAAAATTGCCACACAATCTAGAAAAACACTTTTGAAAGACAAAATCAAAACACAAGAACAAGAAACCGTATGCGTGATGAAATCCTCAGGTGATTCAAGCAAGATTAAAGGCATAATCAATAAACATTGGCAATTGATTCAATCAGAACCGGACCTCATTGGTTTGTATGACAATAAAGTGACATTTGCGTTCCAAAGATCCAGAAATTTAAAAGAACTTCTCAATGTTCCTAACAAAGTGAATGTGAAATGGCGAGGTATGTTGAGGTGTCAAAACTGCACCCATTGTAGTAACGTTATAACAGGTAATAAAATCACACATCCTACTAAAGGCCATCAAATTGAACTACAACACACAAGTACTTGTGACACGATGAATTGCATTTATATGATTAAATGCCCCTGTGGCAAGACATATGTGGGTCAAACAGAACGTAAACTAAAAATCCGCATCACGGAACACAAAAGCAATATAAGACTAGTGAACAAAAAATCTACAATCGCCAACCGTTGGCATGAAGCGAAACTGGAAAGGGGCGACCATTCGGTCCCCCCGAACGTATGGCGGAGTGCCACGATCCCCCCGGGAAGCCATCTTGGGCGGGAGGCGAGTCTCGGCTGGTATGCCCGTAGCGGCGTAGCCGGGGCGCGCCTTTTTCCCGCCCTGGAGTGGGCTGGCCTAGACACTGACGCGGCCGGCCACGCCCTTGGGGCAGGCAGGGGCGGGTTTACGCCCGCCCTGAAGACGGATAAAAGGAGCAACAAGCCAAGAAAGCATCCTCTTGTTCCTGTGCTCTGAAGCTGCACCTCCTCGCTGCACGTGAGCTCGAGACGGAACGAAGAGCCAATTTTGAGCGTGGTAATCTTTCTTTTGTCTTACAGATACTCGGTCTGAGAATGCCCAAGAAAGTCGGGAAGCGAGTCAGTACCGATCAGATGCTCTGCATGCTCATGAAAGAAGTAACCGATCTGAAGAAGCAGATGGCAGCTAAGGACGGGGAAGGGGGACCGAAACGACCTTTGTCGGGGGCAGCCCCTGGAGGGAGAGGCAAGAGGTCCAGAAGGGGGGCATCTGGGGGGGAAACCCCGGTTCCCGATATCCCGCTTGAAGAGCCAATTCCAGTACCGAAGGAGGGGAATCCGATTCCCGTGGTGGTCACTCCCGTGTCCGGGGAGGATATGCCTCCCGAGTTAGCAGCACAATTGGCAGCGTGGTTGGGGAAAGTTAGCGAGGGCGCCACGGCTGACGACGCCCGGGTGTTAATGAAACAACTGCGTGAAACTAGGGAGGCGGTGAAGGCACCATCGTCAGTTACCCCGCTGTCTCCGGCGGTAGAAAAAACAACAGGCCCAGGTCCGGCGGCAGATGCAGCTTCTGGTTCAGGTAAGCGGCCATTGCCGATTGCGAGGGAGGGGTCTGCACCTTCACGAAGGGAGAAGGTGGCTCAGCATGTTTCTCTGGCAATTAAGGAAAAGATTTGGGCGGATGAGTATGTAAACGTTTTTTCGTTGCTTACCGATCATTATGAGATGGAGCATGTTAAGAGCCAAAAGGAGCTCATGCATCCGAGTGTTTGGCGCGCAAAAATGGCCGCCTTTAAGGTCGACGAAAACATTGGCACTTGGGGCAGGGCATGGGGAATCTTTACCTCCATCATGGGCGAACGTAGGCCCGAGTTGTTGACCGAATTGCCTATTTATCAGTCACGGATCATGGAGTATTACGTATCATATGGGGGCAATCAGTGGTTCTGCTATGATAATATTTTTAGAAAAGCGAAAGAACACGACAAAAACTTGACTTGGGATTGTTACGACTCCGTCTCATGGTCAAAAATGGAGAGTACAGGAATGTTGAAAGTACCATTGGTAGGAAGTAGCGGGGGCGAGTCCTCCCGCCAATACGCTGGGACACCCTTTCGATCGGGTGCAGGTAACGACTACCACTCTAAGCCGAATGGCAACGCAGGTAAAAGGGGAATTTGTTGGAATTTTAACAGGGGTAAATGTACGAGGCCCCAGGGGTCGTGCAAGTTTAGACACGAATGTGGGGGGTGTGGGCAGCCATCCCATCCTGAGTCCATGTGCAGAGCCAAAACGGGTGATAACGGTGGTAGGGGAAGCGCCAAACAGGTCTGAAATAGTCCGAGGGGCGCCTTCACCAACTCCGATTGATACCATGGCGATGATTCCTTGGCTCAACGAATACCCGGATCATGCTTCCGCTGGGGTGTTGCGGAACGGGTTTTCATATGGTTTCCGCATCCCAGTGGGGGATTTTCAGGGTGTAGCAAAATGTAAGAACCAACTGTCGGTCTTGCAACATACGACCGTGGTACAGGAAAAAATTGGGAAGGAGGTTACTCGAGGTCGAGTCGCCGGTCCATTTGATGTGCCACCGATGGCTAACTTTGTTTGTTCCCCTTTAGGGGTGGTCCCCAAGAAGGACCCGGGTGAGTTTCGACTGATACATAATTTATCAGCCCCACGTGGTCTTTCCGTGAATGATGCGATAGACCCGGAAGTGTGTTCGGTGCGGTACGCATCTTTCGATGAGGCCGTTGCCATGTTGAATCGCCTAGGGCCCGGTGCGCTGATGGCAAAGTCAGATATTGAGTCAGCGTTCCGGTTGCTCCCGGTACACCCAGACGATCAGCGTCTCCTTGGTTTCATGTTTCAGGGTCACTATTACATGGATAGATGTATGCCAATGGGATGCTCTATATATTGTGCCTATTTTGAAAAATTCAGTTGTTTTCTGCAATGGGTCTTCACAAAGAGGACGGGTTTTCAACATGTTATGCATTATCTCGATGACTTTTTGTTTCTGGGGGCAGCCGGGGATCCAGAATGTGGACAGGCTTTGAATGAATTTCGTGTCTTAATGAAGCATTTTGGTGTGCCATTGGCACCAGGTAAGACTGTGGGTCCCTCGACTTGCCTCGAGTTTCTGGGGATCGAGCTCGACTCAGAGGAAGGTTGTTTTCGATTACCGAGAGAAAAAGTGTTAAGATTCAGGGCATCCCTGGAGACGTGTATTAATGAGTCTAAGGTCAAACTGCTTCAATTACAACAATTGGTGGGCCAGCTGAATTTTGCCCTGAGAGTAATGCCGATGGCCCGCCCCTTTTCCCACTCGATCGCTCAAGCCATGGTCGGCCTGAAGGAGGGTCATCATCGCACGAGGCTGTCGGCAGAGGTTCGCCAGGACATGCGCATTTGGTTGGCATTTCTGGCGGATTTCAATGGTCGAATTGTCTGGAACAAACCGGCGGTGTCCTCCGAGGAGCTGGGGCTGTGGACAGATTCGGCAGGAAGCATTGGTTTTGGTGCCATATTCGGCGCTCGATGGTCGGCTCAAAAATGGCCGACATGGTGGCACGAGTGCGGGCTGACAAGTAACATTGCTTTTCTTGAACTTTTCCCTATTCTGGTGGCCCTGAAAACTTGGCCCGAGGGGTTCAGAGATCACTCTGTGGTGTTCTGGTCTGATAACATGACCGTGGTTGAGTGTATCAATAGTCAGGCAGCACGATGCAAATGGATTCTGAGACTGCTCAAAGAAATTGTGTTATTGTGTATGCAATTGAATGTGCTATTTAAGGCAAGACATGTGCCGGGGGTAATGAACCAAGCGGCTGATGCGCTTTCTCGTTTCCGTATGCAGGCCTTCTGGGGTTTTCTGCCCACAGCGGACCCGGTGGCGGCACCCTTTCCCGAAGCTCTCTGGTCTCTCGGTGCCCCGAACTACAAAACCTCGTGGAAGAGAGTTTAGCACCCAGGACGAGGAAGGCATACGAAGGGGCGTTCCGTTCCTATTGGGCCTTTTTGGGGACTGCTAGGGGGGAGCTTTGGGGCCAGGAAGAGTTTGTAGCAAAAATTTCTGCTGTCTTTACATCGGGCAGGCAAATCAGTAGCTACGGCCCAGAGGCATCGGGCCGCCATTTCCTTTATGGCAAGGGCTCATGGGATCCAGGACCCGACAGCGTCTTTCGTTGTGCAAAAAGCGCTACGTGGGTGGCAACGCCTTGAGGGTCGCAGAGTAGATGAGAGGCACCCGATAGGTTTGGATAGGTTGGCCCTGTTATTATCCGTACTCCCTGCTACGTGTTCATCCCAGTATGAAACAGTGTTATTCCGAGCCGCTTTTGCGCTGGCATTCCATGGGGCTATGCGGGTAAGCGAACTAGTGGCGAAGAACAAGCAGGATACGATGGGGGGACTGTGCCGAGAGCACATTCAGGTCAAGGGGGAGACGATGACTGTCTCGTTTGTCAGGTCCAAAACCGATCAGGGGGCGATTGGGGACTGTAGAATCATACAGAGGATTCCCGGGTCTTCCATGTGCCCTGTGGTTTGCGTAGAAGAATATTTAGCGCAAAGGGTGGCATCATGGGGGGGGACCTTGTTGAGACACGCTGACGCCACCCCACTGACGAGGTTTCAGTTCCAGCGGGTGCTTGCGATGTCGATTTCGGCCGCGGGCTTGAACCCCGGCGAGTTTGGGACCCATTCCTTTCGGATAGGGGCTGCTACAGAGGCTACAGCCAGGGGTCTGAGTGTAGAAGAAGTAAAACGTGTGGGGAGTTGGTCCTCGAACTGTTATAAAAGGTATGTGTGGTTGCACATGTTGTGAAGCTGTAATGATTTACTCACGCTTCTTGTTTTTGTTTGGTTTTCAGTTGCGCAAGCCTACGAGGCGGGGCGGACTGTGCAGTCGACCCGACACCTGGGGACCAGCGGTCAGACATCACCGGCTGTGAAAAAGGAGGTGTGGGTCGTGGGCCACTCGTACGTGAGGCGTGCCGCGGACGTATTCAAAGCAGGTGACATGATTCACGTGGCTGGGGAATACGGGTACAGGGTGTCCTTCTACGGAAAGGGCGGGCTCTGTATTGACCAATTTCAATCATTTTTTGAGGGTTTGTTAGGGCGGACAAGGTCACCGCCGTCTATAATCATAGTCCATCTTGGGGGCAACGATTTGGTGGCCACTGGTAGACGACTTCTTCTTGAGGCAATGCTTTCCACAGTAAGTTGGTTGGCAAGAAGAGTTCCAGGGTGCACGATTGCATGGTCCCATATGATCCCACGAAAAGTGTGGCGGGGGGCTATTTCGGTTTCTGCGCTGAATCATTCAGTAAGGAAAATTAATAACAAAGTGAGTAGATTGTTTCGTTCAAGTACACTGCATTCTGTTTCGCATGGTTGTATTAAAGGGGACAGTATGTATTTGGGGGATGGTGTTCATTTGTCCCGGGTGGGGAACGAGTTACTCATAGGAGACCTCATAGCTTGGTTAAAGAGTTTATAACATGACCTTTAGGCAGGAGTGTTGTGGGGGGTCCGGATAGCCGGTCAACTATCCGGCCTGTGGCGGTAAGGTCATGATCGGTGAGCAGTAATTGGAAGATCCCTATGGGTGGGCGTCACCCATTAAGGATGGGAGCGCTCGAGGGAGGTGGCCATTGGCCCCTCAACGGGGAGGCGGTCCCTTCTAAGGATGGGCCGCCGAAAGGAAAGGAAAGGCGGTCAAGGCCCCTTCCTGGGTAGGAGGGGCTACAGCCCCCTCCTGGGGAATTTCCCGGGGCCAGGACATCTGCGACGGCAGATGTGGTAAGTTGTGTGGGGTTTGGGAGGGGGTTTACGCTACCTTCTAGACACCTCACACGAGTCCTCGGACGACCTTTAAATGGCGTCGAGTTTATAGGGGCCCCCGTCAAGTCAAGGGAAATTGGTAGATGCACGTGAGGTACACCTCTGTGCGGTCGCCCCTCACAAGTGAGGGGGATATTTCTGGTTTAGGGATCTGACACCGGTTACGACCTTGCCGTTGGCCCTTAAACGTTAGGATGTACAATTTCAAGTTAAATGTTTTGTAGGATGTTAGTTCGGCTAGGTGAACCTTTGTATTAGAGAATATGTTAAGGTTAGCCAAATATCGCAATGTGGAAATGAAATTGTACATAATATGAAACTGTTATTTTAATGTTTTAATTTTGTTTCATATTTTAATAAATACGTCCGGGAGGGTCACTCCCTCCCGTCTTCCAAAAGTTCAGAATCGTTTCCGGTTTCCCATTCCTTGGGGATTGTGTGGAGAGGGGGTGGCGGGTATCTCAGCCATATGGAAAGGGGCGACCATTCGGTCCCCCCGAACGTATGGCGGAGTGCCACGATCCCCCCGGGAAGCCATCTTGGGCGGGAGGCGAGTCTCGGCTGGTATGCCCGTAGCGGCGTAGCCGGGGCGCGCCTTTTTCCCGCCCTGGAGTGGGCTGGCCTAGACACTGACGCGGCCGGCCACGCCCTTGGGGCAGGCAGGGGCGGGTTTACGCCCGCCCTGAAGACGGATAAAAGGAGCAACAAGCCAAGAAAGCATCCTCTTGTTCCTGTGCTCTGAAGCTGCACCTCCTCGCTGCACGTGAGCTCGAGACGGAACGAAGAGCCAATTTTGACCCACCCACCAGCCCCTGAGGACAGCAAGTGGTTTTTGAATAAAGTTTGATGTGGTGACTCTATTTCTTGCAGGTTGTGATGATTATCGTGATAACTTTGAATATGCAATAAAGAATGGTCAATTTGTAGTATGTTTTGCAAATAAAGTAATTCTGCACTAGTGTTGATCAGTAATCATGCTTTTAATAAATTGTAATTATTACTGTCATTTAGTAATTTAGTCATTTAGTAATTTAGTTAGAATTGTCGTATTTATTTTGGTCGGGCGGTAAGGTCATGATCGGTGAGCAGTAATTGGAAGATCCCTATGGGTGGGCGTCACCCATTACGGATGGGAGCGCTCGAGGGAGGTGGCCATTGGCCCCTCAACGGGGAGGCGGTCCCTTCTAAGGATGGGCCGCCGAAAGGAAAGGAAAGGCGGTCAAGGCCCCTTCCTGGGTAGGAGGGGCTACAGCCCCCTCCTGGGGAATTTCCCGGGGCCAGGACATCTGCGACGGCAGATGTGGTAAGTTGTGTGGGGTTTGGGAGGGGGTTTACGCTACCTTCTAGACACCTCACACGAGTCCTCGGACGACCTTTAAATGGCGTCGAGTTTATAGGGGCCCCCGTCAAGTCAAGGGAAATTGGTAGATGCACGTGAGGTACACCTCGGTGCGGTCGCCCCTCACAAGTGAGGGGGATATTTCTGGTTTAGGGATCTGACACCGGTTACGACCTTGCCGTTGGCCCTTAAACGTTAGGATGTACAATTTCAAGTTAAATGCTTTGTAGGATGTTAGTTCGGCTAGGTGAACCTTTGTATTAGAGAATATGTTAAGGTTAGCCAAATATCGCAATGTGGAAATGAAATTGTACATAATATGAAACTGTTATTTTAATGTTTTAATTTTGTTTCATATTTTAATAAATAAGGCCGGGAGGGTCACTCCCTCCCGTCTTCCAAAAGTTCAGAATCGTTTCCGGTTTCCCATTCCTTGGGGATTGTGTTGAGAGGGGTTGGCGGGTATCTCAGCCATAATCAAATTTCTCAACTACGCTTCATGGTTTTAGAGTGTTTACCGCAGTACCGAGAAAGGGATCCCACAAAGCAGAGACTTAGAGCTGAATATTTCTGGATAAAAAAATTAAATTCTACTCCCCCGATGGGGTTAAATGATCGGATTGAATATTCGTATTATTTGTAACACTATATGTTCTAAACTAGACATTGACTATAGACTGATTCTGTATCCCCCATGAACATTCCGTATTGATCTCATGTTCAGTTATGTTGAAGTTGTTTTGAATGTTTATGGCTGCTACACACATACATAATGTTATGATGATGTTCTAATTCATTATTGCTTTAACATCATTTGATTTATACATTGAAAACATCTATTTCCGTGTTCATCAACACTCTTGCATCATAAGATTAGGGTTTTTTTTTTTACCGGCATTCTCATTGGTTGTCATTCCGATCACGTGATTACGGCCAGTCCGTTTTCTATTCCTTTTTTATTCCTTTGAATTTTGTGCGCGTAAACTCACTTCCTCGATGAGCTTGTCCCGAGAAGAGTATCGACACTGCTGGTTCCAGTGCGCTGTAAGTAAAATATACCCATTGATGAACACCGTCACCGCTTGTGACTGCTTGAGGTTATATTGTTTAGAGCCTCGTTTGTGAGATTGACAACGGCACATATTTTGCATGTCGATAAACCCATTTGTGCATAGTCTATCTTCATATAGCACCTCGGTTGAGTACTGAGCTTGAATCATTCACCATTGGAAGAGATTGTATTTCCACTTTCACGTTATTATTTAATCAGCAGCGTTTTCAGCATTTTTGAATCATGTTTGCAATGTATACTTGTTTAGTATTTATTTTATATGTTATCATTATGTAGTGTTAAGTGAAGTGAATGAACAGGTCCTGTTTCATTTCTTTCACAGACCCCTGATGAAGGGTCCGATTCTGCCGACCCGAAATGCATTGGGTATTGAAAAACTGTGAACCATTTGGATTAATTGCGACATAAGATGTGAATTATGCCAGCATATGAAATTGATTCTAAAAATTGAATTGAATCAAGCATTTTGATTGAATGATAAACTTGAAGTTTTGGTGAAGAAACATTTACGTTTCATGATACAATGTGCGCACATTTCTAGTGGGTAGGTGACCCTTCCCACATCACGTTATGATAATTGTGCCATAGCCATATTTTCATCCTTGACTAAATTGGGCATACAAGTCTAGTAATTACATACTTGTCGCCATCACTGACATATTAAGAGCATGACTGGCCTACTTTTAGCCATTCCTGACAGAGTGAAAACAGCTTCTCCCATAACAATAGCCATAACTGATATATGTTGGGCATCCAGCTGTGGCACAGTGGTAGACCTGGTTTAATAGTGGGCATTATTGGCATAACAGAGGCATTCGTAGTGCTATGGTGAGGAAGCGTGGCCTAAGATTCCAATACCTGGGTATTTGAAGCATAATTTGTCCATGAGAGGCATTTTTACATGGCGATACTCCATGAAAACTAAAAGCTGATGTTTAGGGACTGTGTATTTTCTAACAATGAAAACGGATTTGATTTTTGAAGGAAAAAAATATGCTTTTTCATAAAAGATTTTTCTTCTGGAAAAGTGAGTTTGATTGCTCAAAGTGGAAAGGGATTAGTAATTTCAAAAACTAATATGCAATGACAAAATATTCCAATTCTAAAACACATTTAAAGTTGTTAGCTGAATGATAATTCAATTTGAGTTGGGGAGACTTACTGCTGTCGTAATACCCTTTGTGGCACACAGCATGTGATGATTTGAATTTTACCCTTATTACAAGCATTTAATATTGATAAATGTTTTCCTAGCATTCTGCTGATAACTTCACCTGAAATTTTTGGGTGGTTACTACGGATAATTGTGCTTAGGGTGGTCATAGTGTAATGTTAATACATATCATCAGCATTTTACAGTGATAATATATGCTAGTAGCTCAGCAGGACTTTCCTTGAGCAGAATTTGCTCTCACTACAGAAAAGGTTGGAGACCCCTGGTATGGAGATTTTAACACTTTGGTATGGATTTGTCATCATTGGATTACTTTGAAAGCAGCGACAGAAACTGTAAGTATTTAAAAAAAATATTTGTGGGTGGGAAAGTTGTTTGTATTTGTTATATTGCTAATTTATATGTAACAGTTTGAAAATAATTTATCATAATACATTTAATATATGTATTTAAAATGTATTTGATAATTTACTAAAAAATTGTTAGATATGAAAGAATAAGGAACAGTTATATTTAGAAATGTTAATTGTTTGATGTTAATTTATGATATATTTTAGAGAATCGTTTTAGCTATCTTTGAGAGATATTCTAGTCCTCTGGTAGTTGGGTAGAGGGTAACTTGGCTTTGGAGTGTGTTATACATTTTTTTTGTTTGCTTAGTTAATTTAGGTCCAATCAGGGTTACTGATTGCTCCATTCTGAGCTCTTGGTAACTCTGCTCTTTTTGTAGGGGTTGAAGTAATTTGTGAAGGGTAGGTGTCCCTCTGCCTGTGGTTGCTTGGAAGGCATTATGCCATCCTTCAACTGCATTATTTGTTTTGGCTTCCTTATTTAGGGTGCTAAGGTAGACATTCCACCAGGGAATTTGATATTTTGGTTGTATTCTATGTCCAGATCGGTGTAGCCTTCCTACCCATGTATCTTCAAAGTAGTCAAGCATAGGGCTTAGTCTTTCTTCGTTTCATTTGTAATAGGGGATGTCTATGAGAATTTTATAGTGTTCTGCAACCTCTGTCACAGGAACATAAGCCAGGGAAATTTGTTTTTTTAATTTGGTAAGCAAAGGTGCTGTCTGTAGCGTATTGGACACTTGGGCACCGATTCCGATCCGGTAAAAAAATCCCCCGTACGATTCGTATTCGTAGCCGAATCCGTACGAATAGAAAAAAACCATCCGACCTGCGTAGTACGATTCTTTTGCGCCTATTCCCGTACGAATATCAGCCATCCGTACGAACAACAGTCGAAGCCCCGTACGACTCTGCGTCGGAAATCAAACCGTACGATTTGTAAACCTGCCGTACAACCACACAAGTACGATCCAGTTGGGGAACCCTGTACGCGATTCGTACGGGCCAAAGTAGTCGCGCATGAAGATGGATTCGTACGGGATCCCATGCCTCACAGCAAGCGCAATCAATACATACCACACGTGTACCCCTCGCACAAGCCTACGCTAGCCCCCCGACCCGCCAAGGGCCCGTACAACTTGATCGCACGCCCAAGTACCGCACGCACACCCCCCCAACAAGCGTACGCGGGCCCCCCACCCGCCAACGGCCCATACAACTTGTTCGCACGCCCAAGTACCGCACGCACACACCCCCAACAAGCGTACGCGAGCCCCCCGCCAACGGCCGGTACTCGATCGCATGCCCAAGTACCGCACGCACACACCCCCAACAAGTGTACGCGAGCCTCCCGGCCAACGGCCCGTACTCAATCGCACGCACATGTACCGCAAGCACCAACCCCAAGCAACTCGCTTGCACGCACAAGTACCGAATGTACACCCCCCCAACAAGCGTACGTGAGCCCCCCGCCAACGGCCTGTACAACTCGATCGCACGCCCAAGTACCGCACGCACACACCCCCAACAACCGTACGCGAGCCCCCCCCCGCCAACGGCCCGTACAATTCGATCTCACGCACATGTACTGCACGCACCAACCCCAAGCAACTCGCTCGCACGCACAAGTACCGCACGCATACCCCCCCAACAAGCATACGCGAGCCCCCCCGCCAATGGCCCATACAACTCGATCGTACGCCCAAGTACCGCACGCACAACCCCCCACCAAGGGTACACGAGCCCCCCGACCCGCCAACGGCCCGTACAACTCGATTGCACGCCCAAGTACCGCACGCACTCCCCCCCAACAAGCGTACGCGAGCCCCCCACCCGCCAACGGCCTGTACAACTTGATCGCACACCCAAGTACCGCACGCACACACCCCCATCAAGCGTACGTGAGCCCCCCCGCCAACGGCCCGTACAACTCGATTGCACGCCCAAGTACTGCACGCACACACCCCCAACAAGCGTACGTGAGCCCCCCGACCCGCCAACGGCCCGTACAACTCAATCGCACACCCAAGTACCACACGCACACCCCCCCCAACAAGCGTACGTGAGCCCCCCCCGCCAACGGCCCGTACAACTCGATCGCACGGCCAAGTACCGCACGCACACCCCCCCAACAAGCGTACGCGAGCCCCACGACCCGCCAACGGCCCGTACAACTCGATCGCACGCCCAAGTACCGCACGCACACACCCCCAAAAATCGTACGAGAGCCCCCCCCCGCCAACGGCCCGTACTCGATCGCACACCCAAGTACCGCACGCACACACCCCCAACAAGCGTACGCGAGCCCCCCCCACCAACGGCCTGTACAATTCGATCGCACGCACATGTACCGCACGCACCAACCCCAAGCAACTCGCTCGCACGCACAAGTACCGCACGCACACCCCCCCAACAAGCGTACGTGAGCCCCCCCCGCCAACGGCCCATACAACTCGATCGCACGCCCAAGTACCGCACGCACACACCCCCAACAAGCGTACGCGAGCCCCCCCCGCCAACGGCCCATACAACTCGATCGCACGCCCAAGTACCGAATGCACACCCCCTCAAAAGCGTACGTGAGCCCCCCACCCGCCAACGGCCCGTACAGCTTGATCGCACGCCCAAGTACCGCACGCACACACCCCCAACAAGCGTACGCGAGCCCCCCCCCGCCAACGGCCCGTACAACCCAAACGCACGCCCAAGTACCGCACGCACACACCCCCAACAAGCTCATGCGAGCCCCCCGACCCGCCAACGGCCCGTACAACTCGATCGCACGCCCAAGTACCGCACGCACACCCCCCCAACAAGCGTACGCGAGCCCCCCCCGGCCAACGGCCCGTACTCGATCGCACGCACACGTACCGCACGCACCAACCCCAAACAACTCGCTCGCGCGCACAAGTACCGCACGCACACCCCCCCCAACAAGCGTACGCG
This sequence comes from Lissotriton vulgaris, assembly GCF_964263255.1. Taxonomy (NCBI): domain Eukaryota; kingdom Metazoa; phylum Chordata; class Amphibia; order Caudata; family Salamandridae; genus Lissotriton; species Lissotriton vulgaris. The sequence continues at coordinate 34,327 of NW_028246952.1, forward strand.
AGTCCCCCCCGCCAACGGCCCGTACAACTCAATCACACGCCCAAGTACCGCACGCACACCCCCCCAACAAGCATACGCGAGCCCCCCGACCCGCCAACGGCCCGTACAACTCGATAGCACGCCCAAGTACTGCACGCACACACCCCCAACAAGCGTACGCGAGCCCCCCGCCAACGGCCCGTACTCAATCGCATGCCCAAGTACCGCACGCACACACCCCCAACAAGCGTACGCGAGCCCCCCCTGCCAACGGCCCGTACAATTTAATCGCACGCACATGTACCGCACGCACCAACCCCAAGCAACTCGCTCGCACGCACAAGTACCGCACGCATACCCTCCCAACAAGCATACGCGAGCCCCCCCGCCAACGGCCCATACAACTCGATCGCACGCCCAAGTACCGCGTGCACACCCCCCCAACAAGCGTACGTGAGCCCCCCGACGCGCCGACGGCCCGTACAACTCGATCGCATGCCCAAGTACCGCACGCACTCCCCCCCAACAAGCGTACGCGAGCCCCCCACCCGCCAACGGCCCGTACAACTTGATCGCACGCCCAAGTACCGCATGCACACACCCCCAACAAGCGTACGCGAGCCCCCCCGCCAACGGCCCGTACAACTCAATCGCACACCCAAGTACCACATGCACACCCCCCCAACAAGCGTACGCGAGCCCCCCGCCAACGGCCGGTACAACTCGATCGCACGCCCAAGTACCGCACGCACCCCCCCAACAAGCGTACGCGAGCCCCCCGACCCGCCAACGGCCCGTACAACTCGATCGCACGCCCAAGTACCGCACGCACACACCCCCAACAAGCGTTCGCGAGCCCCCCCCGCCAACGGCCAGTACTCGATCGCACACCCAAGTACCGTACGCACACACCCCCAACAAGCGTATGCGAGCCCCCCCCCACCAACGGCCCATACAATTCGATCGCACGCACATGTACCGCACGCACCAACCCCAAGCAACTCGCTTGCATGCACAAGTACCGCACGCAAACCCCCCCAACAAGCGTACGCGAGCCCCCCGCCAACGGCCCCTACAACTCGATCCCATGCCCAAATACCGCACGCACACACCCCCAACAAGCGTACGCAAGCCCCCCGACCCGCCAACGGCCCGTACAACTCGATCGAACACCCAAGTACCGCACGCACACCCCCCCAAAAGCGTACGCGAGCCCCCCACCCGCCAACGGCCCGTACAACTTGATCGCACGCCCAAGTACCGCACGCACACACCCCCAACAAGCGTACGCGAGCCCCCCCGCCAACGGCCCGTACAACTCGATCGCACGCCCAAGTACCGCACGCACACCCCCCCAACAAGCGTACGCGAGCCTCCCGACCCGCCAACGGCCCGTACAACTTGATCGAACGCCCAAGTACCGCACGCACACCCCCCCAAAAGCGTACGCGAGCCCCCCACCCACCAACGGCCCGTACAACTTGATCGCACGCCCAAGTACCGCACGCACACACCCCCAACAAGTGTACACGAGCCCCACCCGCCAACGGCCCGTACAACTCGATCGCACGCCCAAGTACCGCACGCACACACCCTAAACAAGCGTATGCAAGCCCCCTGACCCGCCAACGGCCCGTACAACTCGATCGCATGCCCAAGTACCGCACGCACACACCCCCAACAACCGTACGCGAGCCCCCCCGCCAACGGCCCGTACAATTCGATCTCACGCACATGTACTGCACGCACCAACCCCAAGCAACTCGCTCCCACGCCCAAGTACCGCATGCACACCCCCTCAAAAGCATACGCGAGCCCCCCACCCGCCAACGGCCCATACAGCTTGATCGCACGCCCAAGTACCGCACGCACACACCCCCAACAAGCGTACGCGAGCCCCCCCCGCCAACGGCCCATACAACTCGATCGCACGCCCAAGTACCGCACGCACACACCCCCAACAAGCTCATGCGAGCCCCCCGACCCGCCAACGGCCCGTACAACTCGATCGCACACCCAAGTACCGCACGCACACCCCCCCAACAAGCGTACGCGAGCCCCCCCGGCCAACGGCCCGTACTCGATCGCACGCACATGTACCGCACGCACCAACCCCAAGCAACTCGCTCGCACGCACAAGTACCGCACGCGAGCCCCCCCCCGCCAACGGCCAGTACAACTCGATCGCACGCCCAAGTACCGCACGCACCCCCCCCAACAAGCGTACGCGAGCCCCCCGACCCGCCAATGGCCCGTACAACTCGATCGCACGCCCAAGTACCGCACGCACACACCCCCAACAAGCGTTCGCGAGCCCCCCCCGCCAACGGCCAGTACTCGATTGCACGCCCAAGTACTGTACGCACACACCCCCAACAAGCGTATGCGAGCCCCCCCCCACCAACGGCCCGTACAATTCGATCGCACGCACATGTACCGCACGCACCAACCCCAAGCAACTCGCTTGCATGCACAAGTACCGCACGCAAACCCCCCCAACAAGCGTACGCGAGCCCCCCGCCAACGGCCCCTACAACTCGATCCCATGCCCAAATACCGCACGCACACCCCCCCAACAAGCGTACGCAAGCCCCCCGACCCGCCAACGGCCCGTACAACTCGATCGAACGCCCAAGTACCACACGCACACCCCCCCAAAAGCATACGCGAGCCCCCCACCCGCCAACGGCCCGTACAACTTGATCGCACGCCCAAGTACCGCACGCACACACCCCCAACAAGCGTACGCGAGCCCCCCCCGCCAACGGCCCGTACAACTCGATCGCACGCCCAAGTACCGCACGCACACCCCCCCAACAAGCGTACGCGAGCCTCCCGACCCGCCAACGGCCCGTACAACTTGATCGAACGCCCAAGTACCGCACGCACACCCCCCCAAAAGCGTACGCGAGCCCCCCACCCGCCAACGGCCCGTACAACTTGATCGCACGCTCAAGTACCGCACGCACACACCCCCAACAAGCGTACGCGAGCCCCCCCGCCAACGGCCCGTACAACTCGATCGCACGCCCAAGTACCGCACTCACACACCCTAAACAAGCGTATGCAAGCCCCCCGACCCGCTAACGGCCCGTACAACTCGATCGCACGCCCAAGTACTGCACGCACACCCCCCCAACAAACGTACGCGAGCCCCCCCGCCAACGGCCCGTACAACTCGATCGCACGCACATGTACCGCAGGCACCACCCCAAGCAACTCGCTCGCACGCACAAGTACCGCATGCACATCCCCCTAACAAGCGGACCCGAGCCCCCCACCTGCCAACGGCCCGTACAACTTGATCGCACGCCCAAGTACCATACGCACACCCCCCCAATAAGCGTACGCGAGCCCCCCCCCGCCAACGGTCCATACAATTCAATCGCACGCCCAAGTACCGCACGCACTCACCCCAACAAGCGTACGCGAGCCCCCCAACCCGCCAACAGCCCGTACAAATCGATCGCACGCACATGTACCGCACGCACACCCCCCCAACAAGCGTACGCGAGCCCCCCACTAGCCAATGGCCCGTACCGCACGCACACCCCCCCAACAAGCATACGCGAGCCCCCCCACCCGCCAATGGCCCATACAACTCGATCGCACGCCCAAGTACCGCACGCACACAACGCCAAAACCCAAACCAGCACAACAACACCAAACATGTCTCCTGTGTACACACCATTGAGTAAGAATGAACTGGTCACAGCTAAACAGGCAAACAGAGGTCAACACTGACACCCACCCCATATATGACACACCCAACCAATTCAAAATAAGCCACACCCACATCTTCACCAATAAAAGGGTCCACACATACAACCCATCATCCTTTGCAACATACCCATTATTGCGAAGAAACTGAAAGCACACCAACAATTGCAGCAACATACCTTCACACATACACCCTATCACATCTACACCCACACCACCCCCTTCACAATCAGAACCACACACCCTCATCCATACACACCATCACCCCCTCAATCACATACACCCCACACCATGAGCACACACAAGAATCCAAAGTTCACTAACCCGGAGATGGAGATCCTTACAGATGAAATCATCAGAGTCGAGCCACAGCTGTTTGGCGCATTGGTCAGACAGACCAGCATGGCAGAAAAAACTCGCCTGTGGGAGAGGATCGTAGACCGGGTCAATGCTGTTGCACCCATCAGGTGCACCAGGGGGAAATGCCAGAACAGGTTGTATGATCTGCAGAGGATGGTCAAGAAGAAGATGAACCAGGACTACGCCAATGCACACTACACTGGAGGTGGTGGTCCCCGCAGACCTCCTGTATACCATCCCTGGGAGCAGAAAGTCATGGAGCTGCTGGCACCGGTGGGAGTACACGGAATAGGAGGAGCCATTGAGCCTGGTGAGTGTACAAGAAAAACATGTTACAGGGGTGGACTTACAACAGTGCCCAGCAGCATGGGGTGGGTGGCCATGAGTCCCAGCATGACTAAACAACATGGGGATTGATGCAAGGGGGAGGCACAAAGGGTGGAAGGTGGAGGGTAGGAGGCTACTCCCATCCCATATGTCCCAGGGACACACCCAAGCACCATGCCCAATGCACAGGGATAGGGAAATATCACACTAGATAGTATACTACAGTTGCCAAACAATTTCATGTGGTGGACACACCTTCCAGAGAAGCAACATTTTGTGGCACAGTAAGGCAGTGGAGCAAGCAAGCACGCACAAACAACCTGGCTCCATCCCTGTCTCCCTCTCCCTCCCACTCCCACTGTCGCCCACTCCCTCTGTTGCCCTCTCCCTCTGTCGCCCCCTCCCCCTGTCGCCCCCTCCCCCTGTTGCACTCCCTCCCTCCCTCTGTCTCCCTCCATCCCGCTGTCTACCTGCCTCAGTCACCTCACCTCAGCCCCCTGGGCACGCAGACAGTTGCACCCAAGCACTGCACAGGCCTTCAAAACACCATAGAGATGAATGTCCAGGGACAGCAGTCATCTACTAATTGCCTGCAACACACCCACCATTTGCAGTGGACAATGTACTGTGTCAGGACACACATTTGGGAATGGTCTTTAGTACACAATGGGCACAGGTGTAGGCACCACAAGTCTCTCATGTGATTACTGCAAACACAAACAACAGGACAAGGTCACACATCCTGTGCATCAACCCAAAATCACAAATATGCCAGCATGCCACATCAGGGGGCAGCCAAATAATGAACGATGGAGGCTTGCAAATCACACGCAAACTACTAACATGGCCTGTCATACACACCCCTTACAGAAACTCATCCCCTGGGGACAAGCATAGGAGTGCAACAATGTCACAATTGTCATGTATCACATCTAAACACTCACTCATATGAATACGCATACAAGTAATACATGCACATTGCAGAAGCTCCAGTCCATTGTGCCTCTCAAACAATGCACGTGCCCCATCTCATGACTAATGTGGAAGCACGTAAGTAACAACATAGACATGGGTATTGACAAGGTGATGCGTCTTAGAGAAGTGACACGTTCAAAAGCCATGATCGATAAGTGTGTGTACAGGTCCAGGGGTGTTGGCATTGTGTGGCCATCACGGAACAGCAAAATACATCCAAAGTAGTTGATGTTATGCAAATTAATGATGCCCTGTGTCTTACATCAACATGCTGCATCTAAACTCTGTGCATGCTTGACGCAGACATAAGGATTTTCACCATATCCTAGATGTTGCGTGAACCTGAGCAATGCTTAACATGTGTTGTGCCGGCAATACAAGACACAGCAATGGCTGTGTCAGTCATTGTCAAGAGAATGGAAGAATGAAAATACCCCTGAGTACATGTCAATTTACTACCACTACATGCACAACTGAACAATGACAACAATCTAAAGCATGTGGAACAGTGATGCAGATAATGGATAAATAAACAATATGTCACTTGATAGTGCCTTAACAGTGTCTCTCTCTCCCACACACAGGGCAACGTGTGGAGCCCACCCCCCCAGGGGGGAGAAGGATCCCAGTCCCAGGCTCAGCCGGACACAGACCCCACCGACAGCCATGCCACTCAACGCACTGTGGATGACCCCAACCAACCTGGCACCTCTGGATCCCAAACACCTGCAGCACCTGCACCAGCTACATCTCTGCCAACCACCGGAACCATTCCCAACACATCACAGCAGACAGGTCAGAGCCCTGCACATGATCCATCAGAGGGCCTGTCTGAAGATGAGGGACACCCTTTGTCGGGCGCCCCTAGGTGGCAGACAACCTCCACTTTGCCAGCACTCGGGGGGGGCCCGTCGACCGGATGTGCCCACAAGCGCAGGTGGTGCACATGTGGGTCAGGGTGGTGGCAGAGGTGCAAGGCGGAGGCGGAATTCTGGCCAGCCAGCTGCAGGGCCCGGTATTCCTGAACTCACTAACATCCTGGAGGCATACCGGCGGGACACTAGGGAGGTAGGCCAGCTTGCGGAGTCCTCAACCAGGTGAAAGAACAGCAGGCAGAGCAAATAGCCAGGCAACAACAACATTATGGACAGGTGAGGAAAGTCTGGCTCAGCTCTTGACGGTGCATCGGGAAATGAGCCAATCGCTACGTCAGATAGCTGCCAACATGCAGCACCCTCCCTGTGTCACAAGGCCAGCAACATCACGGCAAAGTGTGACACCAGCCGCAGGGAGGGGGGAGGCGGAGGAGGAGGAACTCTCTGACGTAGCGTCCCATGCATCGTCCAGGCCTGCACCTGAGGGTCCCCCAAGGAAGGTGGGTCATCCACGGCTAAGATGTTGAGGGGCAGTGGGCCATGCACGACTCCCAGGACACAGGATCTGGCATATTGCCCCTGGGTGCAACAGTATCCCCTATGCGACTCTCCCACATGGACTTGCTGGTCAAAGTCTACCCGATGATGCCAAGCACTGTAGCCTGGACTATGTTGACAGTAACTGTAAGGCATCTCATCTCCACCACTGAACTTTGGATTCAACCCCTTTATGTTCAGCACCTATTCACGTTTCCTGCACAAGATCACAAAATAAATACACTGAACCACACACGCATTTGTCGATTTATCTTTGAACCACAGCATAAAATGATATGTGTGTGCAAATGTATACAATGCAAGGGTATCCAACAAACAGCAGCAATCCACACACTTGTATCAGATTCCGTGTGAGGACACACATCAGTCAGAAATCACTAACAACTACATACATGGATGGCAAGACACAACTGTGTGGGATAGTAAATGCTGGAGGGGGGTTTGGATGCCAAACTGCTATCACAGCCAAGCCCAGGAGAGTCACATTGAGGTATGCAGATCATTGTGACAAAACTAGTTGTCCACGTAGGGAGTACCTACAATTGTGTCCTAGGGTTATGTGAACTATCATCAACATGATGCAGTACTGTGGATGTCATGAATGGCGCAAAGGACAAGGGTGGCAGGACAGACTGTGGGCAATGGGCTGTTGCACTCTACACAAGCACACCTGACTAGGTGACCTACCCCTATGTAGCTACAAGTACTAGACTCCTGTTATGGGAGCAATGCATACAGAACAACTACCCACGTCTGACACATACCTACACCAGACTGGGTAAATCACACCACACCCAAGAGACGTGGTCATGGTGTGTGTCCCCTGTGGCAACTTGACTGACTGTGACAGCTATGTCGAAGTCGTGTGACCAGGTTGTGTACTGCCACGTGACTGTTAGCAAGATGATTTTTCCTGCTGTGGTGTTGACAAGGTAACAATGTACAATATTGTGCCTATGGAAGGTGTGTGTGTGCTGTACACGGCACATGACCTGGTGGTACGTATACCCAATGCCATGTGAATCTGCATAGTTGTGCCAGCATGTGCTGCACACACAGACACATAAGCTGCAGTGGCTGAGTCAGAAGCATTGTGATACCAGGAGGGTGATTGTCTGGTGGTGTCTGTGTGTAGGGTGGCAGGAGCATGCTCTACAAAAGGATGGAAGGAGGGTCATCCTGTAGGTGTCTGTGTACCTGGATTGTGTGTGCTGCATCGTGCCTGTGCATGCAGCAGCAATGAGTGAAGACATGACGGCAGGAGGGGTGTGACAACTTGCCAAATGGGCACATACCGCAAGGGCATTTGCAAGCCACAGAGTTACATGTGAATGTGAAGGCAGGAGTGTCTGACTCACTCGGGGTCACTGCAAATAAAATGGCACAGTAATGACCAAAGATCACAGTCACTGTATCGGGGCCCTTACAGACAAGTGGGGCACAGGACACACAGCGTCAACAGGTGTAGACTACAGCTAGGGTGTGGAAAGCTAAACAGCTGCTACAAAGCCATCGACCTTACACAAAATATAGTATTACAGCCTTCCCAAACACCATGCATGTGCCCGCTGGACACGTCAACACATAACAAGCATAAGCATACTACATGCCAAATACTAAACATGCGAGAATCAAGAGGGAGAGAGAGGACCAGAAAGCTAGTCCAGATCCCCGGTTTATATGTTAGGATATCAAAAGGAGACTAGCTAGAGATTGGGTTAATCTGACATTATTATTATTATTTACATAGCGACTCAGTATCGTTTTGCCAAATGGCAGTGGCACCTATTGGGTGTCTTTGGAAAGCCCTCACCCACCAACCTAGTTGGTGGCATGCTTCATCATCGGGCCCACCCAGTGACACCTAGCGTGTCCCGGGTGTGCTTCGACGCCTGATTACAGCGGAGCAGGTATGTCACTGTGTGTGCGGTGTAGGGTGTTTAGGTATGTGAAGTTAAAACGGCTTGGCGGATGGTCCCTGGGGTGAGGATACTTTATTAAAAGGGCCTCCGTCAGCGGTTAAAAATAAGGCTGTGGGACGTTAGAGGCGGGTTACGACCTCCTACGTCCTTAGAGTGTCAACATGTTTCAGCCAGTGCCTTATACTAATCTGGCTTTCTTCAGGACAATAAAATATGTGTGGGTTAAAATAGGGATTGTGTAGTGTAGTCTATGTGTCTACACGCCCTAAAGTGTATCTAACTGTGAGAGGGGGGATTCCCTTCTCAAGATCACGCTTTCAAGGCTTGTTTTTGCTCCAAGGTTATTGAAGTGGCAAGGTGTGGCCAGGATTTCTGGCCAGCACCAGCGTGGGACCTGTTGTGCCTCCTTCAAGCGTGATCTTGAGAAGGGAATCCCCCCTCTCACAGTTAGATACACTTTAGGGCGTGTAGACACATAGACTACACTACACAATCCCTATTTTAACCCACACATATTTTATTGTCCTGAAGAAAGCCAGATTAGTATAAGGCACTGGCTGAAACATGTTGACACTCTAAGGACGTAGGAGGTCGTAACCCGCCTCTAACGTCCCACAGCCTTATTTTTAACCGCTGACGGAGGCCCTTTTAATAAAGTATCCTCACCCCAGGGACCATCCGCCAAGCCGTTTTAACTTCACATACCTAAACACCCTACACCGCACACACAGTGACATACCTGCTCCGCTGTAATCAGGCGTCGAAGCACACCCGGGACACGCTAGGTGTCACTGGGTGGGCCCGATGATGAAGCATGCCACCAACTAGGTTGGTGGGTGAGGGCTTTCCAAAGACACCCAACAGGTGCCACTGCCATTTGGCAAAACGATACTGAGTCGCTATGTAAATAATAATAATAATGTCAGATTAACCCAATCTCTAGCTAGTCTCCTTTTGATATCCTAAAATACTAAACATGCACATTAGAAGGACATGTCCGTTGACATGAAGGCGGCAGAATCTTAAAAATAAACACACGTCATGCACAACATGAGTTAATTACATTGTGAGCCCATGGAGCACTGTCAAACATACATGTGCATTGGCAAGGACTCAAAATGACACTATTAATGATGTCACCTGTAATGCAGCAGTAATATTGGGTACAAGCCTGTCAAGGACTGGCCGTACCTTTCTTCATCAGAGTGGTGTGATGCTCAAATCGTTCCACCTCCAAATAGCCCCTTGGTCTGAGTACAAATGACAGACACAAAAGGGGGATCAGGCGACGGAAGGAGAGGATGGGAACTGCTGGGAGGGAGACCTGAAACAGAGGCAAATAACCATTAGGAGTACATTCTCATGTCACTGCTAATACAAAACCCTCATGTGATACACTGTACCAGTCACACCTGTGAAGTAAAATGACTGGAGACAACATTACATTAGTCATCATGCTATCACATCAGATCCGATGCAATGACACGGACACATAAAACCTAGGACAGTCTGTGACCCATTAGAGTATTGTGAAATGCTCACAAGTGAGCAACCATGCAATGATGTTGGTAAAAAATCATTCACTGGCTCAGATGCGGTGGACCTCACAAACAAATGAAAACAGTTGGCAATGCTACTTACGCAGACTGTAACATCTGTTTTTGATCAAGTGTACCCATAAGGGCCATGCAGGCAAAATTTACTTCACCCACAACAGCTGTAAGAATCACATATGATGAGGAAGCTAATGACCTACATGCAATGAAGGCACTCTGTAGCCAGTCTTTTGATCTATCAACATAGCATTACTAAGCTAAACATGAGATGCTGTTAGAAGAAAAATCAACTGGAAGTGAAGTTGAACCAAACCACAAAATGATACCCTACCATTTCACATAAATGCTGCACGGGACTTGAGAATCATGTGAATGACCGCATTCCACTGGTGCAACACAATAATTAAGATATGCATCATCCCAACATTGTCATGTCTCAAGCAAAACATACATGGCATCATGTGATTCAAAACAGAAGTGCTGCTCACTGTGAAGGCTGGTGGAGCAGTATTTTCAACCGGCACGGAGGTAACGACATGACAGTGACATGAAATAGTGCAACAAGGGGCAATGCATCCATGTCCACAGATTCACAGGACAGTTCTCAGGACATGTGGAACAGACAGTGGGCAACACCTACACAACATGGTAGAATGGCAACCAAACTGGACTGTCCCACAAGGTGGAGGTGAGGATCCAGTCACATTCAAATGCACACAGTGATGCTGCAATCCCCCACAGAGTCCGTGTTTGAGACCTCTGACACAAAGTCAAACCATGGTATATGCAATGTTGCAGTGGCAATGTCTACACACATTGATGCATCCACCAGAGTATACAACTACAACAGATGACTGTCAGATGGGGTGACTATCCTGTCATGGGAGTGGGCATACATGTAATAAGTAACATATTGTTGTTGCATGTATCCATGGTCGCACTACATGCACATGAACATGTACCACACGTTTCAACACATACCAACGGTAAACAGCCTCGTATGAGTCCTTACCCAAAATGACTTCTCCACATGTCCATGCATGCTCCGTTGATTAGGCTGATGTTGCAATCATTTTGAGCAATAGCAGGGTGACCACGATGACCCAAACGGACAACAGGCAGGGTGAGCTGTGGATGAGAGTGGCACACAAGGGGTCAAATTCTGTACAATGTCATTCAGACAATGTCCTGTTCAATATCCAGATGTTGTAGTACACCTGTACATTCCAAGTACACACATAGCACGTATGTGTGTTGCATTACATCTGCACCTGTGTGACACAGCACTACAGACATCCAAGTGACATTGCATACAGTCTGCTGCATACACATCATGCTACCCATGCAACTCTGTAATACATGTATTACATAAAAGCAGCTATGACTCACCATTATGAGAAGAAGTTGAGGATGAGGTGACTCCGGATATCATCTTCTACCTCCTCATCACTGGTATCCTGGGCAAGGCCTTCATCCTCTACGGGCGGATGTTCCAGCTCATCAGGGTCAAGGTAGAGCGGCACGGCCTTCTCCACTGCCATGTTGTGAAGCATGCAGCACACAGTGAAGATGTCACACACCTTGCGTGGGCTGTATTGGAGGGCTCCACCTGTCTTGTCCAGGCACCTGAACCGGCTCTTCAGGACTCCAAATGTCCGCTCAATCACCCGCCTGGTCTTCCCATGAGCATTGTTGTACCGCTGGTCTGCAGCTGTCCTGGGGTTGCGTAGTGGAGTCATTAGCCACGGCATGTTTGGATATCCAGCGTCTCCTGAAAATCAACATCATGGAAATGAGTGTGTAATATGATTCAGATGAAGAAGGTGTGACATACTGACATACATAGCTGACAGAGTATACTCACCAACAAGACATGCCCGGTGGTTGTGCAGCTGCAGCATCATCTGTGGTACCCTGCTACGCCTCATGATGAAAGCATTGTGGCACGATCCTGGAAAAGGTGCAGAGACATGTGAGATAATCATGTTGGCAAGACACACCACCAGGGCATTTATTGAGTGGTAGTGTTTCCTGTTGCGATACGCTTGCTCCTGAGCCTCTGGTGGCACCAGACTAACATGTGTACCATCAATTGCACCAATTACATGTGGCATGCGTCCCAGGGCATAGAATTCCCCCTTGACATCTGTCAACTGTTCTGGAGTAGGGAATGTGATGAATTCATCAAGGTGGAGCAACATCGCTGCCAAAACATCTGTCAATACACGGCTGAACATGGTCTGAGACATCCCTCCCACATCAGCTATGGTCAATTGGAACGTACCTGTGGCAAAGAAATGGAGGGCTGCCATCACCTTTACCTTGGGTGTCAGCACCGTTGGATACCTGTGTCGTGGTTGCAGGTGAGCCTCCAGTCTGTCCGTCAGGTCCTTGATCATCTGTCTGGTGAAGCGATAACGACGGATGCAATTGCGTTCCCTCATGGCTTCCAAGTCAGGTAACGGCCGTTCCAGAGGGGGTGCCCTGCAATACACAAATATTAGAAAATGTGTTCAACTGTCTGACTAAGACAATAACAATGTACATGGCACAAGCAACACTGCTTCAACAAATCTAGACAAGTGTGAGTGTGGCGTGGGAGACACACTGTTGTAACATGTTCCAACTCCCAGCCACTCCTCCGTGAACAGTACAAGACCTGTGGTCTGTGGAATGGATATGACATGCATACAAAATATCTGATGGAAAGGTCTTATTGAGCATGACAATGTATCATGTCAGTGACACACGGCATGTGGATGTCAGTAGGAGGTTGTCTGCACATCCAGACAGCTTACAGCAATAAACACACCACATGTGGCATCATTTGCACAGTTCTCACATAGTCATGTTGCGGTGTGATATTTCCCTAACTATTACATGAACATCATCATACTGCATTAATGTTTGATTAGTCACAAATGGTCTGTGATGCAATCACACATATGAGTGCTTCATTAACACAAGAACCGAATAGCTACCATCAACTTTGACAACAAGAGACAACTTCTTGTCACATTAGACTTGGTGTCCCTGTACACCCAAATCCCACAGGAACAAGCTCTGGAAACACTGACGGTGTTTCTGGAAAAGAGGGAAAAACCGACAAGGGTCCCGACTGATTTCATCTTGGACTTGGCTCGCTTTGCACTACAGAAAAACTTTTTCACCTTTGATGCAGAATTTTTTTATCAGATCAAGGGTGTAGCGATGGGGTGTCCCTTTGCCCCAGAGCTAGCCATAATGTTCATGGGATTATTTGAAGAGAAATGTATATACAACGACAACCCCTATAGTAACTGCATTTCCAACTACATGCGTTACATTGATGACGTGTTCCTCATCTGGACAGGAGGACATGAAGACTTGAACCAATTTGTCTGTTGGCTGAATTCAAGAACAGGTGACATTAAGTTCTCTGTCACAGCATCCAATGAATATATCACGTTCTTGGACGTCAAAGTGGAACCCCAGGAAGAGGGCCTAATCACAACTTTATTCCGTAAACCTTCAGATAGGAACAAAGCGCTGCATTTCACCAGCAATCACCCACGCAGCCTAAGACAAAATTTACCGTACGGACAATTTCTCAGAATCCGCCGGAATTGTTCAGGAAAGGATGAGTATTTCAAACATGCAGATCTTCTAAAAAACCGTCTCATCCAAAGAGGCTATCCTAAAAAACTATTAAAAAACTCCCTCAAACGAGCTTGGTGGACCCCAAGAGAGACTTTACTTGAAAAGAAAACCAAACAGGATCTTAAAAGGATGGTTTGTGTCACCACTTTTTGTCCAGCAGTTAACCAACACCGAAAACTTATAATGTCCAACTGGCATTTACTAAAAAATCTCCATGAAGACTTTTCCGTACCCCCACTATTTGCGTATAGAAAAGAGAAGAGTGTGGCCAACCACATCGTAAGAGCTGCCCTTCCGATTGTTAAAGCTCCATCACTGCAAAGTTTATTTGGACTACCCCCAACCAAAGGACATCATAAATGCGGGACGTGTACCTGCTGTAATGAAACCATGGAAGAATCTGTATTTACATTCGACAACATTCACTGGAAGCATGAAACTTTCACGAATTGTAAATCCAAAAACGTGGTGTACGCCATTATTTTCCCATGTCCTTTGGCTTATATCGGAAAGACTACGCAAGAAATCAGAAATCGGATAACGCAACATAAATCGCGAATCCGGAGGAGGGTTGAAAATGCCCCACTAGTCAGTCATTGGACTAGTTTAAAACATGAGCTAACTGACTTAAAATGGACAGTACTGTCGAAAATCGAAAGAGACCCACAAGGTGGTGATCTGGAGGCCAAATTATCGCAGCGTGAGGCGCTGTTGATTATGAAATACAATACGGCAATAAGAGGCTTAAATGAAATCTCTGAGATTTATAAGCCGATTGCTTTCATGTAATCAACTTCCACAGTCCACGACCATCCTGAGATCCATTCCTTGTTTCCTTGCTACCGTTTTACTAAGCCCGCTTGTACACCAAACTACAAGTCCCATAACCGCCCGGGACACTCTGAAACCAGGAAGTATCAGCTACACTTTCGTAGCAAGCCAGGGCGAATCATTCCAAACCCGAGAGAAGGACGGATGCCTTCCCTTTGCCGGTGCGTATTCTTATCAGTTCTATTTGCGCAACAGCTTTCACCATGGACTTCGCCATACCGAGTCACTCACGTTTTCCTTCCGTTTACTTTTCCAGCGGCGGATCAGCTCCCATCTCACAACAAGGAGAGAATCGAAAATGTCTGCAAAGCTAACTGTTTAGCGGGTAAGCCTCGCCCCCCGAACTAGGGCAGCTTGAGTGAATGATTGCAAGTATGCACGAATGTATGTAACGCGCGCTTTTTGCCTTTCTGTCTGTTCCATCTGCAGCCCCTGTGAGCACTCCAATCTTTGGAAATACATGTTGACCTCGCGTCTGCTATCTACTATTCACGTTTTGCCGAGTAGCCAGGTGGTTTAAGGTAGGAAGCTGCTGTTGTTTTACACTGGAGTTAGTTTTCATATTGCATCCTTCTTAAATAGCGTTTCCGTTATTCTTTTAGAACCCTTTGGTCCTGAGGAGAACCCCACTAATAAATAGGGCTTCGAAACGCGTCGACCGACCCAGTCCCGTACTGGTTCACAACTGGTGTTTTCCCATAGACTCTCCAACTACATACATGAGAAGTGGACACTCTCTTTGAACTTTTAATTTGTTGAGACTCTACAAATTGGAAATCACGAAAGGATTGCTGCCATTGATTTATAACCAATACGTGGACCCATTGTGTTTGTTCTGTTTCATTTAGGCCTTTTGTGTGAATGCGTTTTGTATGACTGAATTGCCAGACATGTATGAAGTGTGTCAATGTATGAAGTGTGTTAATGTATTATTGTGATTCATGTTATTTTTCATGTACATATTGAAAAAACTAAAAGAGAATAAATCTCGTATATTGCTAGCAGGTTGTGTTTGCTCCATTCAAAACAACTATTCTCGTGAAGTATGGTTTGGTAAATTGAACCTCTCAGCATTGGTGTTTGTGTTGTTACATAGTTTAGGTTGGACTCAGCCAGCTGAGTTAAGAGTCAAGGCCCTTTTTGCGTTTTTTGTCATTAACACAAGTGGCATGGTGTGCGTACATTAGAAACCCTGTAATCACGGCAAGGACACAATATGGATGCTCCTACAGAAGATGTACTGAAATGTATGAACTGGTTACTTACCTTTCGTAACAAAATATCATAATGGAACAGTAGTAAGTAGCATGTTCCTGACTTTGAATACATACCAATCTTCAGACAAATTTGCCTCCCTGGATGCCATCTATGTGAGTCGGGGATATTGAGCCATCACTGGATGAAATACGGTTTCGCTGACTGGCATCCTACAAGTGCTTGGCCAAGTATTACCCGTACCTACAACGCACACTCTGCCAGCAGTTACACAACCATGTCCCACAGACAGTGTGGGAAGCGGACAAAGAGGCATGTGATGTTGGAAGACCTCAGTCCCAGACTCAGGGAGGATGATGACATCTGTCCGTACTGCTCAGACCTCTTGGATACCCTCTACAGCAGAGCTACGGGGAATGTGGTCTGTGATTTGGCGGGCTGGATGCCCATGCTCTCTGGGGTGGGGTGGGAGGACAGGGCACATGGTCAGTTCGGGGAGGGGTGTGGTCGTCTGACAACGTGCCTATCTACAGCCAAACATGCAGCGTCCCTGTACATGCAGAACAATATAGATACAGTACATTCCTCAGGATAGGCCTGCAGACACTCAGCGGAGCGTGACTGCACTTGAAGGACCTCAGTGAGGAGGTTGGTCCTCACCGCGGCAACGGGGAAATGAATGGGCAAGGCTCTGGCCGCTCACATAAACATTACACTGTACGTTGGCCGCTCATCCATTACCACGTTTGGAGTAGAGACATCACCAGTGTCTGGCTAGGTGTCCAGACCACTTGCATGCCCCAGTCCACCTGTCCTGTCACCTTGGGACCGACACTCATGTGTCAGTGGGTCTTCAAGACCCTCCCAATACTCATTGACACCCATTCCCTGATAATCAGGCCTGTCATGAGCTGTGGCCGGCTCGTAGGAGTTGAACCCCCCCTGCAGCATTAATGGCGGTATACTGCCGCACAGTTTCCACGCCAGTGCTGTACAGGGTGTGGTATCGGGGACACCACCACCCGAAAACAGCGCAAAGGCAGGCACCTGGGGGACAGTTGCCAGTGAGGTTGTGAGGTGAACTAGCAAGGACCAGGATCAACATTCAGATCCTTTCTGTCACAGCGGGTCTGGCACAAATGCGCCGCCTGCGTCAGGGACAAAGTGAGTGATGGAGTCACGGGCAAATCACCAGACGCGCAAGTGCCCCCAGACGGTTCCGCTGGGCCAGAATCCGCCGCGTAGGCCTTTGGTGGTGTGAGGGACATCATGGACATGAGGACCACAGGTCGTGGTGCAGGCTACGACGGCTGCAAATCTGACAGAGCCGCGTGGGCGGTGTCACCCGAATCCCATGCAGCATTGCACGTGCATTGTGTTAATTTGGAAGTGTGATGACATCTCTTTCACATATATGGGTTACCTGACGACTTGGCCCTGGAGGACTGATGTCAAATCCAGGGGCTATGATGTCTCAACACCCACGCCCAGGCACTCCTCCTACGTCCAGACCATGAGCCATTGTGCTGCAGGGACAACTGCTGGAATCTGAGCTGCTTGTGTGACCAATCACACCTGGGTTCATATGTCTGGTCCCAGCAGTCGGAGCAGCTCTACTTGTCTTGCTTGACGTGAACACTGTGCAGACACCGACGGTGAGGGTCAGTCACCAACATGAGAGGGTTGCAATCCTCACAGGCTTTGAAATGGACATCCCTATTGGCACCGTCCTGAGTCAGACAATCCAAGTGAAATGGTCAGAAGTGATCGTACTATGATCTTGTTTCAAAAATGAGTTAGGTTACACTTATACGGGACCAGCGCAGGTGTTGTTAATACAGAGGACCTGACGTGAGCATGCTGAGGTCACGTATGAGTACCCAGATAACGTCATCACAGCACACACAACGCCAACAACACACGGTGAGCCGCAGGACATGCCTACCGACACACAAGTGTACTACTGAGCGGAAATTGGCATGTCCAGGATGGCACGTGGGGATATTCTAAGGTGAGTAATATGATACTGTCCTGAAAATTTCATATGCAAACAGCAGGCACAATATCACATATGGCACACACATGACGTGGTGACTCAGGGTCATGCTGTGCGTCTATTACACCTCTGTCACAGTGGGCATGTTGCTGTCATCATGTGCCAGTTCCCTGTACTGAATGGTGTGGCAGTCCAGTGTTGATGTGCATCGCAATATGTTGTAGACGTTACGTCGGTGCAAAGTGTTGTATGCATGTGATGCACATGTGCTAAAGGAGTAATGACAAGTCTTGCCAGCTCTTCACACATCAACTGAGGCACTAGGTCACAGTCCCTGTGCTTCTTCAATGTCTGCCACACCTGGGGCATGCTGATGTGAGGATGCCATGCTGATGTATGCATCCACATTGTCAACATGAGGGTAGACTACATCCCTGCTATGTGATTTCCTGGAGTCACTCTCCCAATGGTGACATGAAGGAGGTCAGAAACGCAGCCTACACAATCGTTCACTTGAGCATGTCTGACACACTGTACATACGCCTCGTTTCCCTATTGCATTTCAGTCCTATGCGAGCAAAGCGTACCCCAATGGTACGTGCGTGGGTACGCCTCGTTTCCCTATTGCATTTCAGCCCTACGCGAGCAAAGCGTACCCCAATGGTACGTGCGTGTGTATGCCTTGTTTCCCTATTGCATTTCAGCCCTACACAATGGTATGTGCGTGTGTACGCCTCGTTTCCCTATTGCCTTTCAGCCCTACGCGAGCAAAGCATACCCCTATGGTACGTGCGTGTGTACGTCTCGTTTCCCTATTGCATTTCAGCCCTACGGGAGCAAAGCGTACCCCAATGGTACGTGCCTGTGTACGCCTCGTTTCCCTATTGCATTTCAGCCCTACGCGAGCAAAGCGTACCCCAATGGTACGTGCGTGTGTACGCCTCGTTTCCCTATTGCATTTCAGCCCTACGCGAGCAAAGCGTACCCCAATGGTACGTGCGTGTGTATGCCTCGTTTCCCTATTGCATTTCAGCCCTACGCGAGCAAAGCGTACCCCAATGGTACGTGCGTGTGTACGCCTCGTTTCCCTATTGCATTTCAGCCCTACGCGAGCAAAGCGTACCCCAATGGTACATGCTATGTGTACGCCTCGTTTCCCTATTGCATTTCAGCCCTACGTGAGCAAAGCGTACTCCAATGGTACGTGCGTGTGTACGCCTCGTTTCCCTATTGCATTTCAGCCCTACGCGAGCAAAGCGTACCCCAATGGTACGTGCATGTGTACGCCTCGTTACACCATTGAATGGGTTGCAATGGCAATGGCAATGTCACCTTACTTGTGTGGGTATTTGATTAAATACATAGGGAACATCTAGGAGAACAGTGGACAGATCAAAATGCAACCAGGTTGTCATGGATACAGAATTTTTTGAGCCTCCTACAGGTGTTCGAGAAAATTCAGTTGGGCAAAAGTATACAATGTTGCAAAAGTTGTTGTTCAGCTCAGGCTCAGTTTTCAAACCATGCATATGTGTGTCATGTCCTTATGTGTGAAGTGATTGGATGGAACGTAGGATGCTAACTATGGTGTCCTATCAAACACTACTCCTTGGACTCACAGCCCCTCTGCAGCACAGATATAAGGCAGCATGTGGCTGTGGTAGGGCACTTGCCTGCACAACATTGGTGTGGTAACCACAGCTGCTGTCTCTGAATCCTCTGGACCCTGATTGGCTTAGCATGGAGAGGGCACCTGCATTCACTGATGGTGAGAACAAGGCCCTGCTGGATGCCCTCCTGCCTAACTACAGCAAGCTGTATGGGAGACCAGAGGATCAGGTGAGTGATGTGTGCAATACCTTGGAGTGTGCACCTGTTGTGTGTGTGACATTATAGCCACAGTGTATGTATAGTGTCTAGATGCAATGTTGTTGGGAGTGAGTGCCAGGGTGTACAGTGTTGTTACTAGAGGGTTCTTTGTTGCAGTGGGGTGTGTGACAGCGTGTCACGTGCTGCAGTGCACCCAGATGTAGCATACATTGCTCAGTGAGTGCCATGCTTGGAGAGTGTTTAGCACCCATCATGTCATCTGTAGCCTTTCAATGGCATATCATGCAGTGGTGTTTCTCACAGGCCACATACTCGTGGCCAAAAATGCTAATGTGTTTAGCTTACAATGCCCTGTTATCATCAAGTTTTTGGTGCACATATGTGTGTGTTTGGAACATGGACCAGGTGTACTGATGGTGTTTTACTTTACATTTGTGACAGGTATCTGCCTATGAGAAGGGTGAAATCTGGCTGGACATTGCCAGGGCTGTCAGGAGTGAGGGGGGGCCTCGCAGGAGGCTCCGGAACATCAAGAAGAGGTGGCAGGACATCCGGTGCTGGAGCCGCCGCATCGCCAGGGTACAACTAAAGCTGGAAGCTCCACGCCGGCATGGCGGCACCCGCCACCTCACCCCCAACATGCTCCGGGTCCTGGAAGTGATGTTCCCAGACCTCCATAGGCAGTTGCAGGAGGGACAGCAGCAAGTAGTGGGTAGGTTTATGTCTGTTTGTTTTGATGTGTGTCACATGCTCCCTGCAGTGCTCCAAGGCATGGTTACACTCCCTTAGTTTGAGTGTTGTGGTCAGACAGGCACTCCATGCATTGGCATCAGAATGTCCCAGTTTCTGCAGCTGCTTCTTTACATGCCTTGCCCTAATCCACATTTGACCGGCGCTTTGGATGATGTTTGTTTTTCACATGTACTCCTATGGTGCAATGTCTCTGTATGCATCTTTCTTTGCACATCATCATGTTGGAGGGGGGTTCTGTGACACCTGTTGGAACCTTACATGTGGCACCACATGTGCACTGTGTCTGCTGTTCTTCCTATTTAGGCACTGATCTTGAGTCTAAACATGTGTCTTCTGCACGAGTCAGCCTCAGTGGCCTTTGTCCATGGTACTCTTTCAAATAGTCATGTGTTGGCTACAGGTGCACAATGTACATGTGCAATATTTTGGGCTTATGCATACTCACACTGGGCAGTGCGTGTGTGCATAGTTGCCAAATAAGTTGAATGTTCTTTGTAATTACTATTGATGGTCAGTCACACACTGAGGCTTGGGGTGTCAACAGCTGTGATGCCAGTGTGAGGTGATGTTACACTTGGTTCAGGTCCCAGGATGGCATCACATGTCACTACAGGAAGGACTTTTCCCATGTGGCACAAGGTGTAAGGAAATTCAACATGTGCAGGTCTGGGTTTGGGTGGCAGGGTGTGTAAATGAGCTGTGATGCTTCATCAGCTATCCTGTTGTCAGGCAGTCAATCATCATTGTGTCGCTCATGATAGATTTTTCCCTTCACTGTTGCTTGTATCCTACTATACATTATGCGCAGTGTCTCTCGCAATTGGCCACAACTAGACTTATCATTGTGCAGTGTTCAGTCTCATGTGACTCATGATGCATGCCATGTTCAGAAATGAAGCCTAATGAATTGTAGCTGACATGTCTGATGTGTACAGGTGACTGATATGTTATTATTCTTCTCCTTGGCAACAGCATCATCATCTGAATCTGGAGGGGACACAGGCGCGGACCAGGAAAAGGGACACACCGACAGTGCCACCTGCTTTGAGGAGTCAGAGGGAGGCAGTGGCACGGAGGGTGATGAGAGTCTGCAGGCCGGACGACATGTGACTGACACATCTTACCATGCCGACAACTCCGAGTCAGACTCTCAGGAGGAGGGGGAATATGCAGCAATGGTCTCTCCATCATCTTTGGCTGGCGTCCCCTCCTCCAGCACCATCTCCACCCTCCCAGTCGTTAGTGTCCCTAGGGTCCGTGCTAGCACCCGTGTCTCCTTTGTTCCCGGCACCGCAGCCCCTGCCCCTGTGTCCCCTGCTGCCCTCAGTGCTGAGACTGTGGACCTACTCCGGCAGATTGCAGTAGGTCAGACATCCATACTGACTGTCCTCCATGGACATACACAACTGATTACACAGTTGGTGTCGTTCATGGAGGGAATGTCATCGGCCATGTCTGATCTAGGTCGGAGTGTGGCTGCCATAGAGTCAACACTGACGGCAGCAATGTACTCCCAGCAGCACCTGTCTCCCCCCCATCCTTCAGACCCATCCACCTCTGCCTCTCCCATATCTACACAACATACACGTCGCAGACGCCACAGGTCACACACACCCAGCACACCCACACGTCAGAAAAAGTTCAAAGCTCCACGCACCCAATCTCAAGGGGATGTAGGCACACCCACAGAGAGAGGGGACACAACGCACACACGCATCCACACACCCAGGAGTACAGACTCACAGCCCTCTACCTCCACCCCCAATGTGTCCCCGGGTTCAGGTGGTAGTTTTTCCGCACTGGCTGAGGTGTGCAGCCAGGTTTTCGAAGCTACTTTTGGCAATACACCAGCCAGTGTGGCTGAATCCACTACACCTGCACCCACTCCGCCTGTCCTTCCCTCTCCTGTCCATGCGGTGCCGGAGGATTCCACAGATGGTGGCCACATCACTTCCACTGCGGATTAAACGCCATGTGCAGGCAAGTTTGGGTGTGCCCACACCCATGAAGGTACAAACTGTTGCTCAGACTTTTTTGGACTGGACATTGGCCTTTAATGAGCAGGGACTCTTATTTGCGTTTCTTTTTTGGAGCAGCTGAATAAAGCAATTCTTGTTATTTTCTGAAGTTGACTTTGTGTGATAATGTCTGTGACTGCTGTGTGCCTGGGAGCTGTTGTCAAGTTGTAATTTAGGTATGTTCATATGTGTCAATCTCCAGATGGTAATGCGGTTCACAATGGTATGTGTTTTTGTGTAACAGCTGGGCAGGGGGGGGGGGATGTTAGCCACACACACTCTGATGCTGGGCACTGGTGGCCACTGGTGGGCACTAGTGGGGGGGGTGTTAGGCACACACTCTGATGCTGGGCACTGGTGGGCACTGGTGGGCACTGGGGGGGGGGGTTAGGCACACACTCTGATGCTGGGCACTGGTGGGCACTGGGGGGCACTGGGGGGGAGGTGTTAGCCACACACTATGATGCTGGGCACTGGTGGGCACTGGGGGGCACTGGTGGGGGTGGTGTTAGCCACACACTCTGATGCTGGGCACTGGTGGGCACTGGGGGGCACTGGGGGGGGTGTTAGGCACACACTCTGATGCTGGGCACTGGTGGGCACTTATGGGCACAGGGGGGCACTGGTGGGGGGGTGTTAGCCACACACTCTGATGCTGGGCACTGGTGGGCACTGGGGGGGTGTTAGGCACACACTCTGATGCTGGGTACTGGGGGGCACTGGTGGTGGGGGTGTTAGCCACACACTCTGATGCTGGGCACGGGTGGGCACTGGTGGGCACGGGGGGTGTTAGGCACACACTCTGATGCTGGGCACTGGTGGGCACTGGGGGGGGTGTTAGGCACACACTCTGATGCTGGGCACTGGTGGGCACTGGGGGGGGGTGTTAGGCACAAACTCTGAAGCTGGGCACTGGTGGGCACTGGTGGGGGGGTGTTAGCCACACACTCTGATGCTGGACACTGGTGGGCACTGGTGGGGGGGTGTTAGGCACACACTCTGATGCTGGGCACTGGTGGGCACTGGGGGGTGTTAGGCACACACTCTGATGCTGGGCACTGGGGGCACTGGTGGGCACTGGGGGGGGTGTTAGGCACACACTCTGATGCTGGGCACTGGTGGGCACTGGTGAGGGGTTGTTAGGCACACACTCTGATGCTGGGCACTGGTGGGCACTGGGGGGGTGTTAGGCACACACTCTGATGCTGGGTACTGGTGGGCACTGGGGGGGGTGTTAGGCACACACTCTGATGCTGGGCACTGGTGGGCACGGGGGGTGTTAGGCACACACTCTGATGCTGGGCACTGGTGGGCACTGGGGGGGTGTTAGGCACACACTCTGATGCTGGGCACTGTTGGGCACTGGGGGGGGGTGTTAGCCACACACTCTGATGCTGGGCACTGGTGGGCACTGGGGGGGGCACTGGTGGGGGGTGTTAGCCACACACTCTGATGCTGGGCACTGGTGGGCACTGGTGGGGGAGGGTGTTAGCCACACACTCTGATGCTGGGCACTGGGGGGCACTGGTGGGGGGGGGGTGTTAGCCACACACTCTGATGCTGGGCACTGGTGGGGACTGGTGGGCACTGGGGGGGTGTTAGGCACACACTCTGATGCTGGGCACTGGGGGCACTGGGGGGGTGTTAGGCACACACTCTGATGCTGGGCACTGGGGGGCACTGGTGGGCACTGTGGGGGGGGTGTTAGGCACACACTCTGATGCTGGGCACTGGTGGGCACTGGGGGGCACTGGTGGGGGGGTGTTAGGCACACACTCTGATGCTGGGCACTGGTGGGCACTGCGGGGTGTTAGGCACACACTCTGATGCTGGGCACTGGTGGGCACTGGGGGGGTGTTAGGCACACACTCTGATGCTGGGCACTGGTGGGCACTGGGGGGGGTGTTAGGCACACACTCCGATGCTGGGCACTGGTGGGCACTGGTGGGCACTGGGGGGGTGTTAGGCACACACTCTGATGCTAGGCACTGGTGGGCACTGGGGGGGGGGTGTTAGGCACACACTCTGATGCTGGGCACTGGTGGGCACTGGGGGGGGTGTTAGGCACACACTCTGATGCTGGGCACTGGTGGGCACTGGGGGGCACTGGTGGGGGGGGTGATAGCCACACACTCTGATGCTGGGCACTGGTGGGCACTGGGGGCACTGGTGGGGGAGTGTTAGCCACACACTCTGATGCTGGGCACTGGTGGGGGGGGTGTTAGCCACACACTCTGATGCTGGGCACTGGTGGGCACTGGGGGGCACTGGTGGGGGGGTGTTAGCCACACACTCCGATGCTGGGCACTGGTGGGCACTGGGGGGGTGTTAGGCACACACTCTGATGCTGGGCACTGGGGGGCACTGGTGGGCACTGGTGGGGGAGGGTGTTAGCCACACACTCTGATGCTGGGCACTGGGGGGCACTGGTGGGGGGGGGGGGTGTTAGCCACACACTCTGATGCTGGGCACTGGTGGGGACTGGTGGGCACTGGGGGGGTGTTAGGCACACACTCTGATGCTGGGCACTGGGGGCACTGGGGGGTGTTAGGCACACACTCTGATGCTGGGCACTGGGGGGCACTGGTGGGCACTGTGGGGGGGGGGGTGTTAGGCACACACTCTGATGCTGGGCACTGGTGGGCACTGGGGGGCACTGGTGGGAGGGTGTTAGGCACACACTCTGATGCTGGGCACTGGTGGGCACTGCGGGGTGTTAGGCACACACTCTGATGCTGGGCACTGGTGGGCACTGGGGGGGTGTTAGGCACACACTCTGATGCTGGGCACTGGTGAGCACTGGGGGGGGGTGTTAGGCACACACTCCGATGCTGGGCACTGGTGGGCACTGGTGGGCACTGGGGGGGTGTTAGGCACACACTCTGATGCTAGGCACTGGTGGGCACTGGGGGGGGGGGTGTTAGGCACACACTCTGATGCTGGGCACTGGTGGGCACTGGGGGGGGGTGTTAGGCACACACTCTGATGCTGGGCACTGGTGGGCACTGGTGGGGGGGGGTGATAGCCACACACTCTGATGCTGGGCACTGGTGGGCACTGGGGGCACTGGTGGGGGGGGCGTTAGCCACACACTCTGATGCTGGGCACTGGTGGGGGGGTGTTAGCCACACACTCTGATGCTGGGCACTGGTGGGCACTGGGGGGCACTGGTGGGGGGGTGTTAGCCACACACTCCGATGCTGGGCACTGGTGGGCACTGGAGGGGGTGTTAGGCACACACTCTGATGCTGGGCACTGGTGGGCACTGGGGGGGGGGTGTTAGGCATACACTCTGATGCTGGGCACTGGGGGGCACTGGTGGGGGGTGTTAGGCACACACTCTGATGCTGGGCACTGGGGGGCACTGGTGGGCACTGGGGGGGTGTTAGGCACACACTCTGATGCTGGGCACTGGTGGGCACTGGGGGCACTGGTGGGGGGGTGTTAGGCACACACTCTGATGCTGGGCACTGGGGGGCACTGGTGGGGGGGTGTTAGGCACACACTCTGATGCTGGGCACTGGGGGGCACTGGTGGGCACTGGGGGGGTGTTAGGCACACACTCTGATGCTGGCCACTGGTGGGCACTGGGGGGCACTGGTGGGGGGGTGTTAGGCACACACTCTGATGCTGGCCACTGGTGGGCACTGGGGGGGTGTTAGGCAGTGAGGCACACACTCTGATGCTGGGCACTGGTGGGCACCGGGGGGGGGGGTGTTAGGCACACACTCTGATGCTGGGAACTGGTGGGCACTGGGGGGGTGTTAGGCACACACTCTGATGCTGGGCACTGGTGGGCACTGGTGGGGGGGTGTTAGCTACACACTCTGATGCTGGGCACTGGTGGGCACTGGTGGGCACTGGTGGGGGGGGTGTTAGGCACACACTCTGATGCTGGGCACTGGTGGGCACTGGGGGGGTGTTAGGCACACACTCTGATGCTGGGCACTGGTGGGCACTGGGGCGGGGGGTGTTAGGCACACACTCTGATGCTGGGCACTGGTGGGCACTGGGGGGGTGTTAGGCACACACTTTGATGCTGGGCACTGGTGGGCACTGGGGGGTGTTAGGCACACACTCTGATGCTGGGCACTGGGGGGCACTGGTGGGGGGGTGTTAGGTGCACACTCTGATGCTTGGCACTGGTGGGCACTGGGGGGCACTGGTGGGGGGGCTGTTAGCCACACACTCTGATGCTGGGCACTGGTGGGCACTGGTGGGCACTGGGGGGGGGGTGTTAGGCACACACTCTGATGCTGGGCACTGGTGGCCACTGGTGGGCACTAGTGGGGGGGGTGTTAGGCACACACTCTGATGCTGGGCACTGGTGGGCACTGGTGGGCACTGGGGGGGGGGGTTAGGCACACACTCTGATGCTGGGCACTGGTGGGCACTGGGGGGCACTGGGGGGGAGGTGTTAGCCACACACTATGATGCTGGGCACTGGTGGGCACTGGGGGGCACTGGTGGGGGTGGTGTTAGCCACACACTCTGATGCTGGGCACTGGTGGGCACTGGGGGGCACTGGGGGGGGTGTTAGGCACACACTCTGATGCTGGGCACTGGTGGGCACTTATGGGCACAGGGGGGCACTGGTGGGGGGGTGTTAGCCACACACTCTGATGCTGGGCACTGGTGGGCACTGGGGGGGTGTTAGGCACACACTCTGATGCTGGGTACTGGGGGGCACTGGTGGTGGGGGTGTTAGCCACACACTCTGATGCTGGGCACGGGTGGGCACTGGTGGGCACGGGGGGTGTTAGGCACACACTCTGATGCTGGGCACTGGTGGGCACTGGGGGGGGTGTTAGGCACACACTCTGATGCTGGGCACTGGTGGGCACTGGGGGGGGGTGTTAGGCACAAACTCTGAAGCTGGGCACTGGTGGGCACTGGTGGGGGGGTGTTAGCCACACACTCTGATGCTGGACACTGGTGGGCACTGGTGGGGGGGTGTTAGGCACACACTCTGATGCTGGGCACTGGTGGGCACTGGGGGGTGTTAGGCACACACTCTGATGCTGGGCACTGGGGGCACTGGTGGGCACTGGGGGGGGTGTTAGGCACACACTCTGATGCTGGGCACTGGTGGGCACTGGTGAGGGGTTGTTAGGCACACACTCTGATGCTGGGCACTGGTGGGCACTGGGGGGGTGTTAGGCACACACTCTGATGCTGGGTACTGGTGGGCACTGGGGGGGGTGTTAGGCACACACTCTGATGCTGGGCACTGGTGGGCACGGGGGGTGTTAGGCACACACTCTGATGCTGGGCACTGGTGGGCACTGGGGGGGTGTTAGGCACACACTCTGATGCTGGGCACTGTTGGGCACTGGGGGGGGGTGTTAGCCACACACTCTGATGCTGGGCACTGGTGGGCACTGGGGGGGGCACTGGTGGGGGGTGTTAGCCACACACTCTGATGCTGGGCACTGGTGGGCACTGGTGGGGGAGGGTGTTAGCCACACACTCTGATGCTGGGCACTGGGGGGCACTGGTGGGGGGGGGGTGTTAGCCACACACTCTGATGCTGGGCACTGGTGGGGACTGGTGGGCACTGGGGGGGTGTTAGGCACACACTCTGATGCTGGGCACTGGGGGCACTGGGGGGGTGTTAGGCACACACTCTGATGCTGGGCACTGGGGGGCACTGGTGGGCACTGTGGGGGGGGTGTTAGGCACACACTCTGATGCTGGGCACTGGTGGGCACTGGGGGGCACTGGTGGGGGGGTGTTAGGCACACACTCTGATGCTGGGCACTGGTGGGCACTGCGGGGTGTTAGGCACACACTCTGATGCTGGGCACTGGTGGGCACTGGGGGGGTGTTAGGCACACACTCTGATGCTGGGCACTGGTGGGCACTGGGGGGGGTGTTAGGCACACACTCCGATGCTGGGCACTGGTGGGCACTGGTGGGCACTGGGGGGGTGTTAGGCACACACTCTGATGCTAAGCACTGGTGGGCACTGGGGGGGGGGTGTTAGGCACACACTCTGATGCTGGGCACTGGTGGGCACTGGGGGGGGTGTTAGGCACACACTCTGATGCTGGGCACTGGTGGGCACTGGGGGGCACTGGTGGGGGGGGTGATAGCCACACACTCTGATGCTGGGCACTGGTGGGCACTGGGGGCACTGGTGGGGGAGTGTTAGCCACACACTCTGATGCTGGGCACTGGTGGGGGGGGTGTTAGCCACACACTCTGATGCTGGGCACTGGTGGGCACTGGGGGGCACTGGTGGGGGGGTGTTAGCCACACACTCCGATGCTGGGCACTGGTGGGCACTGGGGGGGTGTTAGGCACACACTCTGATGCTGGGCACTGGGGGGCACTGGTGGGCACTGGTGGGGGAGGGTGTTAGCCACACACTCTGATGCTGGGCACTGGGGGGCACTGGTGGGGGGGGGGGTGTTAGCCACACACTCTGATGCTGGGCACTGGTGGGGACTGGTGGGCACTGGGGGGGTGTTAGGCACACACTCTGATGCTGGGCACTGGGGGCACTGGGGGGTGTTAGGCACACACTCTGATGCTGGGCACTGGGGGGCACTGGTGGGCACTGTGGGGGGGGGTGTTAGGCACACACTCTGATGCTGGGCACTGGTGGGCACTGGGGGGCACTGGTGGGAGGGTGTTAGGCACACACTCTGATGCTGGGCACTGGTGGGCACTGCGGGGTGTTAGGCACACACTCTGATGCTGGGCACTGGTGGGCACTGGGGGGGTGTTAGGCACACACTCTGATGCTGGGCACTGGTGAGCACTGGGGGGGGTGTTAGGCACACACTCCGATGCTGGGCACTGGTGGGCACTGGTGGGCACTGGGGGGGTGTTAGGCACACACTCTGATGCTAGGCACTGGTGGGCACTGGGGGGGGGGGTGTTAGGCACACACTCTGATGCTGGGCACTGGTGGGCACTGGGGGGGGGTGTTAGGCACACACTCTGATGCTGGGCACTGGTGGGCACTGGTGGGGGGGGGTGATAGCCACACACTCTGATGCTGGGCACTGGTGGGCACTGGGGGCACTGGTGGGGGGGGCGTTAGCCACACACTCTGATGCT
The DNA here is from genome assembly GCF_964263255.1 of Lissotriton vulgaris. NCBI lineage: Eukaryota > Metazoa > Chordata > Amphibia > Caudata > Salamandridae > Lissotriton > Lissotriton vulgaris. Next base: position 63,949 of record NW_028246952.1, read on the forward strand.
GGGCACTGGTGGGGGGGTGTTAGCCACACACTCTGATGCTGGGCACTGGTGGGCACTGGGGGGCACTGGTGGGGGGGTGTTAGCCACACACTCCGATGCTGGGCACTGGTGGGCACTGGAGGGGGTGTTAGGCACACACTCTGATGCTGGGCACTGGTGGGCACTGGGGGGGGGGTGTTAGGCATACACTCTGATGCTGGGCACTGGGGGGCACTGGTGGGGGGTGTTAGGCACACACTCTGATGCTGGGCACTGGGGGGCACTGGTGGGCACTGGGGGGGTGTTAGGCACACACTCTGATGCTGGGCACTGGTGGGCACTGGGGGCACTGGTGGGGGGGTGTTAGGCACACACTCTGATGCTGGGCACTGGGGGGCACTGGTGGGGGGGTGTTAGGCACACACTCTGATGCTGGGCACTGGGGGGCACTGGTGGGCACTGGGGGGGTGTTAGGCACACACTCTGATGCTGGCCACTGGTGGGCACTGGGGGGCACTGGTGGGGGGGTGTTAGGCACACACTCTGATGCTGGCCACTGGTGGGCACTGGGGGGGTGTTAGGCAGTGAGGCACACACTCTGATGCTGGGCACTGGTGGGCACCGGGGGGGGGGGTGTTAGGCACACACTCTGATGCTGGGAACTGGTGGGCACTGGGGGGGTGTTAGGCACACACTCTGATGCTGGGCACTGGTGGGCACTGGTGGGGGGGTGTTAGCTACACACTCTGATGCTGGGCACTGGTGGGCACTGGTGGGCACTGGTGGGGGGGGTGTTAGGCACACACTCTGATGCTGGGCACTGGTGGGCACTGGGGGGGTGTTAGGCACACACTCTGATGCTGGGCACTGGTGGGCACTGGGGCGGGGGGTGTTAGGCACACACTCTGATGCTGGGCACTGGTGGGCACTGGGGGGGTGTTAGGCACACACTTTGATGCTGGGCACTGGTGGGCACTGGGGGGTGTTAGGCACACACTCTGATGCTGGGCACTGGGGGGCACTGGTGGGGGGGTGTTAGGTGCACACTCTGATGCTTGGCACTGGTGGGCACTGGGGGGCACTGGTGGGGGGGCTGTTAGCCACACACTCTGATGCTGGGCACTGGTGGGCACTGGTGGGCACTGGGGGGGGGGTGTTAGGCACACACTCTGATGCTGGGCACTGGTGGGCACTGTAGGGGGGTGTTAGGCACACACTCTGATGCTGGGCACTGGGGGGCACTGGTGGAGGGGGTGTTAGGCACACACTCTGATGCTGGGCACTGGTGGGCACTGGTGGGGGGGTGTTAGCCACACACTCTGATGCTGGGCACTGGTGGGCACTGGGGGGGGTGTTAGGCACACACTCTGATGCTGGGCACTGGTGGGTGTTCTGCTCACCACTTACACTTACAATCACATTGCAGGCGTATGTACCTCACGTCTATTGCACTGGTGTAGTGCGGTGACGTACCGTACCCCGTGGTCGATGACGTAGGTACGGCCGGTCTCCGTATTGCACAGGTGTAGTGCGGTGACCTGCCGTACCCCGTGGTCGATGACGTTGGTGCGGGCGGTCTCCGTATTGCACTGGTGTACTGCGGTGACGTACCGTACCCCGTGGTCGATGACGTAGGTACGGCCGGTCTCCGTATTGCACAGGTGTAGTGCGGTGACCTGCCGTACCCCGTGGTCGATGACGTAGGTGCGGCCGGTCTCCGTATTGCACAGGTGTAGTGCGGTGACCTGCCGTACCCCGTGGTCGATGACGTTGGTGCGGGCGGTCTCCGTATTGCACTGGTGTACTGCGGTGACGTACCGTACCCCGTGGTCGATGACGTAGGTACGGCCGGTCTCCGTATTGCACAGGTGTAGTGCGGTGACCTGCCGTACCCTGTGAGGTTGATGACGTAGGTGCGGCGTATTGCACTGGTGTACTGCGGTGACGTACCGTACCCCGTGGTCGATGACGTAGGTACGGCCGGTCTCCGTATTGCACTGTTGTAGTGCGGTGACCTGCCGTACCCTGTGGTCGATGACGTAGGTGCGGGCGGTCTTCATATTGCACTGGTGTACTGCGGTGACGTACCGTACCCCGTGGTCGATGACGTAGGTACGGCCGGTCTCCGTATTGCACAGGTGTAGTGCGGTGACCTGCCGTACCCCGTGGTCAATGACGTAGGTGCGGCCTATTGCACTGGTGTACTGCGGTGACGTACCGGACACCGTGGTCGATGACGTAGGTACGGCCGGTCTCCGTATTGCACTGGTGTAGTGCGGTGACCTGCCGTACCCCGTGGTCGATGACGTAGGTGCGGGCGGTCTCCGTATTGCACTGGTGTACTGCGGTGACGTACCGTACACCGCGGTCGATGACGTAGGTACGGCCAGTCACCGTATTTCACTGGTGATGTGCGGGAGTGTGTGGCGCAACATGGCCAGACATTACAATCGTGAAATGGAGATGTGCGGGTGTTGCAAGACGTACAGGTATGTAGAACTTCGTTGTACTCACCTTCTGCGCCGTCGTCGGTTTCTCAGTATGAGGTGGTGGGCGTACAGGATAGGGATTACACGGACGATGGCGTCCATGTCCTGCTTGTCGCGTACCGGGGTGCGGGTCGTGCCGGAGTTTGGTTTTACGGTAGTTTTGAGCTCTCGTAGGAAAAGAGCCGTACGGAGTGTGTAGAACACGGATCGTACTTTGTGGTTCGGGAGACGCGGTCTATTTACGTTCGGACGTAGCGTCGAGCGTCAGCCGACTGCTATTCGTATGGACTTTCGATTTGTACGGCATTTTTTACGAGGCGTACGGAGTGACGCATTAGGTTGTGATCGTACTTGCACATTCGTACGGGGACGCCTTCTGGTACGATTCGTACGGGGAAAAACGCTCCGTACAGCAATTCGGAGCACTTTTTACCGGATCGGAATCGAGCCCTTAATGTAGATTTTTGGAGATGGCGCCCCATACATTGATTAAAATTAAAATAGCAACCTTGTGTTGCTGTGTGAGGGTATGTTTTCAGGATACTGTTCATCATTACTTTTCCTAAATCAATGATAATTCTTTCTGGAAAATAGTCATTATTTTGCTGTTTGACTTGGGTTAGGACTTCTTGGTAGGTAGACTGCTGTTTGTTTGGTAGAAGGGCATATAGAAATGGAATATTAGCATTTTGATAATGACCATGGATGGTATATAATTGGTAAAAAGATTTAGGGCATACTGCAAAAGCACTGTCCATCATCCAAGTTTTGCATTGGTGTAGTTTAGTCATGTTGTCTACAGTAGCAAATATTATTACTCTTTTATCTTTAAATCTGTTGTCATATAGGATAAATGACTCATTACTCATTACTGTGAGTTACACAGAGTTCAGGGGGAATTTGTATTTGTTCAAACATTGTAGGTGTAGGAGGAGTAGCTGATGTAGCTGTTTTTTGTCTAGCTATTGTTCTTTTTAGTGAATCTATGGATGGAAGTTTACTAGAGGCATGTTGGGTCAGAACACTTAAATGCTGTTTTAGAATAGCAGTTGTTGTTCGATCAGAATTAGTACTAGCTTCTTTAAGGGAATCAAGCATTACTCTAATCTCAATTTCTGTTACATTGGGTGGGAGGTTATGTTCCTTGGTATAAGTCACAGTAGTTTCCTCAGTTATAGCTCTAACATAACATTTTGAAGAATAGTATTTAGTGCACGTCCAAAAAACTTTTATATCTTTCTGTTTCTCTTGAGTATAAACATATCCCATGTAACAAAGAAGTCATTTCCCTTTCTGAGAAGATGAGATTTTGCTCCTTCAGTCATGCTTTGTTTTTCGTGCTAGGAGACATTAAACATTACAATATTAGGAACGTATTTAAATTATGCATGTTGTATTAAAAAAACACTGTTTTGCACATTCAATATTTACCAGTTTCTTTCTTTGTTGAATTGAGGTCTTTATTTTCTGTTAAGTTTTCTTTTCTGTGTATTTCTTCAGTACCTGTCGAGATGGATAAAATGTGTTAGCATATTTTAAAAAAAATTGATTCTTTTGTTGTGCACTGCTAGCTAGTTTTTACTCTTTTCTTCCATTTATTAGGGTTTTCAGTCATGTTCTAAATTATATACTTACGTTTTAAATGTATTCTTTGAAGTGCAGACGTTGCACAGGCCTTCTTTCTTTTATTTCTCTCTGTAGGAAATAGAGTACAAACAAAAGAGTTGTTTTAGTTATTTGTTTTCTAATACAGGTTAGAAGTTTTAGATTTACATATTTAAATATATTAAGGTGGTAGTACTTACTTTAGATAGGTGTACCTGGTTTTCTGATGAAGTTAATCAGTTGTAGTGTAGTTCCTATATTCCCAATAGGCTCTGCGCATTGGAATAACATAAATGATAGTTTAGACTTAGGACTGAAGTCGACTAGGTCTCTATTGAGTATGTTAGACTTAATTGTGAATGCCAGCTAGCTCAGAGGTCACTAGAAACTTTCTTGAATAAACAAGAAGGGATTAGTTTCTGACAACCATATAACATGACAACTTTGATCCCCAAGAATAAGAAATATATCTTCAGAGTCGCTGAAACAATAGATGGCTATTTCACTCAGTCAATCGTGCATGCTTCGTTTCACCAGGGTTTTTGCAGAGAAATAGAGAGACAGGCGTTTTCAATAAAAACGTTATTTATTGAGCAGTCTTCTTTCTCATGCAAGAGAAGTTAATTGCAACAATCGTAATACTTGCTATGAAGTAAAGTGCGTACAGTAAAAGGAGTATTATGAAATAATACTGTAAAAGCATTTGTATGGTTTCTAAGCCATAAGATACTTAAAATAGATAAAATATATACAATGATAAATAATGACTAAAAGTACTCAACTGGTACATCTAAAATACGCCTACCCCGGTGTACCTCACCTAAGTCTAGTACAAGGGAAGAAGTAAGTGAGGTGTAGCTTGAGTTAAATCGTTTCTGCCAAGAATATATCCAAGAATTCTCTAAGGGTCTAATCAGCTCCGTATCTTGGTTATAGAATGAAGGAGGTCTTGTATCTCTCCCTCAGGACTCGATCTCCCAGTAACCCGCAAGGGTAGCAGGGAAACACTGGAGCAGGATTTCTCAGCAGGAGAAAAGACAGCGTCTCTCTCGGTGCGTCAGCTGGAGGGTCTGCTTCCTTTGGCACTCGCTACAGCAGGAAGTCGGGCAAGCAGTTAGTCGATCTGCTCCAAACCACTGTGTGTTTGCTAGGGCAGATGTGGGTATATTTGTACCTGGAAGGTGCCGAGTTTGACGTAAAGGTGGACATAATAACGTCACTAAGAACTCAAAGTTCTTTACACGCTCCAGGAGTTCTGGGACAAATCAATACTGAAGCAGGGGTAAGTCCCGTACTGCTGAAGGCTAGTTGTCTTCAAGAACTCTTTGTACTCTAGGAGCTTAGTGGAAGTAGCCATGCCGTATTTGGACTTCATTGGCTGTGCCTAAATATGGTTATAATTCTTATACCTATATAAGGATATGATACGTTTTACCTATATAAGGGCATGAATCGGGAAAATTACACTAGAGCCCTAGATACGTTTACAACACAGTTTTCTCTCAGAAATCCGGCAGAGTTTTCCCCTCCTTTTCGTTGGTGGTTTGGAGTGTAATTTTAGCTGGTTTGTCAGTTGGTTTTCTTACATGCCTGACACCAATTACTTATTTTTTTAAGGGGGAAGGTATTTTTTTCTGTTTTAAAGTGAAATAATCTTTATAATGTGTATTAAGAAATGTTTTATTAATTGCAATGCTGTTTATGTGATTTAAATTATGTAATTTTCCACAATGTCCAGCACTCTTTGACAAAGTAAGAATGATCTATTTCTGTGCAATATAGTCACAACAAAATTTGATACACAATATAGAATCACAGTATTTCATTCAGTCAATCCTGGTAAATCATGAGTCTTCAGTGGATGAGTAGTAAGTTCTTTATTTGTTTCAAAAAAGCCTGAATTCTGTCTTCATAAAAACAATGTTGTAGCCGGTGCCTACGCGTTTCGTCCAAAAAGGACTTCTTCAGGGCAGATAAGTCACTGTCTGGATTAAGTAAGGCTTTGCTGTTTCTTCTCATGAAGAGTCATATGTGAGTCACTTCCTTAATACATTTTCGCAGTCTTTGTATCAATTATCTTGTAATTTTTCAATTAACGTCTTTCTGATGGGGGTCACGTAACTATGATGTATGTCTCACAATATCTTGAGCAACGGTATCTGATGTGCCGGATTTTTATAGATCCAACATGTTGTATATTGACAAATAGCTGGCTTCGTGGCGGCAAGCCGCTGCGGTTACGACGCCACGAAGCCAGCTATTTGTCAATATATAACATGTTGGATCTATAAAAATCCGGCACATCGGAGACCGTTGCTCAAGATATTGTGAGACATACATCATAGTTACGTGACCCCCATCAGAAAGACGTTATTTGAAAAATTACAAGATAATTGATACAAAGACTGCGAAAATGTATTAAGGAAGTGACTCACATATGACTCTTTATGAGAAGAAACAGCAAAGCCTTACTTAATCCAGACAGTGACTTATCTGCCCTGAAGAAGTCCTTTTTGGACGAAACGCGTAGGCACCGGCTACAACATTGTTTTTATGAAGACAGAATTCAGGCTTTTTTGAAACAAATAAAGAACTTACTACTCATCCACTGAAGACTCATGATTTACCAGGATTGACTGAATGAAATACTGTGATTCTATATTGTGTATCAAATTTTGTTGTGACTATATTGCACAGAAATAGATCATTCTTACTTTGTCAAAGAGTGCTGGACATTGTGGAAAATTATGTTTGTTTGAGATTTTTTAGTCTTAGGGAGATCGAGGGGTTTTGGATCTCCTGTCCTTAGCACCTAAAATTTACAGATATAAATGTGATACTAGTGGATAGGTGCAATATCGTATAGCCTCAAATCCCTGTGCTCGGTGTGTATAAAATTAATTTCAATTATGTGTTTGATGCAAATGTTTATTTGGAAATTGTTGCAATATTTATTGTATGCTGTATTAATTATTTAAATTATTTTATGTTTATTTCTGATGTGTATAACATGTTTTATTTATTAGAAACTAAATTTAGCCTGTATTTAGTAAAGTCGATTTTATATAATTTCCAATATTTTTGTATTCTATATTGTGGTGGTCGATATTTTGTCTGTGTTTCTTGTTAAGGTTTGAGAGTTGATATTTTTACATGCTATATTATTGATGGTCGATAATGTTGTAGTCAATATATTTTACTATCGATATTGTGGGATCAATATTTATGTATTTTCTTGTTTAAGTATAGGTATTTGATATTTGTGTAGTCGATAATTAATCATCGATATTTTTTCTACTCGATATTCGGTCTGTCAAGGTTATGTCAGTGATTCACATGTTGTATTGGTATATGTACAAATCCTCTGCATACGTTCAAAGTAAAGACATGAAGTTACATTAAATATCACAATGATGCTTGACTTTATCTTTTCAGATGTCTTTACTTCAAGATCTTTAAGCCTTTTTAACCAACACGAGTTTTGCCGCTGTTACCAGGATTTACCCTGCAACTTCTTCAGGGCTCGGGTCAGTTTGAAGTAGTCTCTCAATTCCGGTAATAATTCCAACCTGGAAGGGGTTCCTATAAGTATTGCTTCTGGAGAGGTAGACCAATTAGTCTTGTGTCCGAAGAGCTAAATATGCTGCCAAATATAAGGGAGTTTCTTTTAGAAGAGCTGCCCCTTCCGGAAGAGTTAGGGAGAACCCTTCAGATCTCCAGGCTGTGGCACGTTCGCCGTGCAAATCAGCAGTCATACATCCTATGTCGTCCTGGTTTGGACCATAATATCCCACCACAATAAGCACTTGCCCAAAAACCTTTAACTTAACAATCAGCCACCTCCCTCCTGCGCTAAACCCCTTTCCTTCCACTGAATTATTTAAGCCTTGTTTAATTAAAACTGCCACTCCTTTAGTCACCGCTGTGTGTAAAGTTTATACTGCGTTAGCCAACCACCGTTGAGGTAACAACAGTGTCTTACTCTCATCCTCGGTCAAATGAATCTTCTGTAATATGACAATTTGTGCTTGAGAATCCTTTAAATATTCTAATATCATATCCCTTCTTCTCTTTACACGGCCATTTACATTCCATGATAAAACTTTCAACTCATTTGAACTACTTCCACTCATGCCAACCAAAGAAAAAAGAATCTCTCACACCCTCCCTTCCATTGACAGCAAAAATGTATCTGAGGATTTTTCTGCTTTTTTTACTTCCTGCTCTCTCCCCCTCCCCCCAAAAACCTACAACCCACCCCCTTTCCCTGGAAAACCCATTCTAACTACCCATGGCTATTGAGCCCTATGAGTGCCCCTTAACGGGCGGTGAATTCAACAAACAATAAATCCTAATGGAGAATAAGAGAATAGTAATCCCCCCCCAAAAAAAATCATCCCGAGCAACTTGAAAATCTACCTAAAACTACATGGATCAAATATTACCAGGTTGACATTAATCCAAAAATGTGTCTACATCTTCTACAAAAGAAAAGGAGTGCATCTGGTTATTCCACATCACTTTTTAAAGAACTGGAAATTTCAGTTGTACTGAAGCTCCCAATTTCCTTAACGGCTCCATCCCTTTCCCAAGCTCCCACTGCCTATTGGCCATAACAATCGATAGATCAGATCTTACTGCAATCTTAGCTCCATCTGCCTCCAACGTTTTCTTTTAAAGAGCACTCGCTGAAATCTTGTCTTTCAAGGTGAACGTCATAAAATGTATCAAAATTCTCCAAGGGTTTAGCACGATTAGAGTTCAACCTGAAGGGATCTCTGTGTATTCTCTGAATATCTCTAGAGATTTCCTCCTCTGTCTCCTCCAATTGCAACTCACTCTTCAGCAAAAGCACTACATACTTTCTGATAACCGTTCCTTTTTTACCCTCTGGGAGTTTAAACATGTTTAGATTGTTCCTTCTTTGCATATTCTCCAATCTTTCTACCCTTTCCTCTTGCTCCCTTTCCTTGAACTTAATTACTTCTATCTCCTTCCAATTAATGTAATGGTACTTGTATAGCGCATGAATCACCATGAGGCATCTTGGCACTTGTACAAATACCACTGAGGAACCCTTCCTGGCCTTTCTCTGTGAAGTGCCCACTCCAGGGCACCCCCAAGGTGAAGCCAGGCATCCTAGCATTGTTGGGGCCGTTGTGGAGATTAAGCAAGCTATTGCCCAGAGTTGCAGAGTGGGACCCATAATTAGAATAGGCACTGAGGCGAGAATTATCAGGTCTGGGGAAATTGAGCAAAGAGCCGCCGAGGCAGGAATTGAACCCTGGTCCCGGGCCAGACCTCTGCATCAGGGTCTGCCGCTCTAACCATTGAGCCACACTTCTTCACGTCCTCCTTCACCTCCTCCCTGAGATCCCTGACTTTGACTTCTAATGCAAATCAGCAGTCATACATGCTTTATTAGGTATGGTTTTGAGAGACGTTGCAGCTATTTGTCACTTACATTTCTGACTTAAAAAATGTACTTTTGTATGTGGGTGGAAGTGTGGTGTCTGGCTTTGTGGTTGTGTATGTTGTTTGTATAAAAATGTGTACTTCTGGACTTTCCTGATGGCTATGGTTTTTGGTCTAGATGTAACGATACCTGGGGCCACATAGGAAATTTTTCAATACAAGTAAATACACATTAAGAAATTGCCTTAGCAAAGCCTGCTACTTTTTGCAGAGCATAATGTCTCAATGCATCTGGCTCTACATTAACCATGCATCTTTCAATGCTAAATACTTGTAGGTGCTCTGTCACAGAGCACCTAATACACATAGAAACGCAGGTCACAGACAATTTTAAAGGCCTAAACAGAATAGGCCACAGTATTTTCAAAAGTGTGAACAACTCCATAAAATTTTATAGGATACAAACATAATTTAGAAACAAATTCATGTAAGATCACAAAACCTAAATTCAGACGTCAAATGGTGAAACCTTGCCTTCTTGATGACCGAGGATTCAGGTGCACAAAACTGTTCCACTGGGCAGTTTGTGATGCCTTCTTCATATCTTGTTTTTCTTTATCATGTTCAGTGGAATGGTATTACTGACTGATTTGTAAAAGATACCAAAGGTTGTGAAGTGATACTGGTGGGCAGAGGGTGCCGGTGGAGTTCTCTGAGATTAGGAGCTATCTAATGGAAGAGTCTAAAGACCTTGATGAGGTGTGCTGCTTCATGCAAAATGCTCTCCTGGGATGTCAGATAAGTCTCAGGGACAACACACAGTTGGGCACTACCATCATTAAAGTGAGGTTGGATCAATGGCAAGAGCATTATTCTGGAATGATCTACTCATATGGATGTCTTCACTTTTGGATATACATCCTACTCTTCTGCACAGTCCATGCCCCAACATAGAGGTTCATTTTTATGGTTTATGCATGGAGCTTCCTTCTTGGAATCCGTCATGTGCCTGCATATCATGTACACTGGGATGTATGACGTTACAACGCATACATTCACAACGCATACCATTACAATGAAACTTTTACAACGCAGGATCCATTACAACACATGCCATTACAACGTATGCCATTACAATGCAGCTGCTATTACAACGCATGCCATTACAACGTAAGTATGGGTAAGTATTTTTTTTTAAATAAATGGCAATGTAATAGTAGTGTAAGTGTTGGATAGTGTAGGGTTTAAAATTACTATTCTAACTCCAGGGGGTGCAATATTAGGGTGAGTGTTGGATAGGGTAGGGGTTAAAATTACTATTCTAACTCCAGGGGGGCGTAATAGTAGGGTAAGTGTTGGATGGTGTAGGGGTTGAAATTAAATGAAATACTTGCCCATACTTATGCTGTAATGGCATGCGTTGTAATAGCAGCTGCATTGTAATGGCATCCGTTGTAATGGATCCTGCGTTGTAAAAGTTTAGTTGTAATGGGAGTGCGTTGTTTTAGTTGCGTTGTAATGGCTGTTTCCCTGTACACTGTTTTCTTTCTGGGAAGAACTTAGCAGGAGCTACCATGAAGTCTGGCCACCAGCAATGCCCATTGGGCTGATCGGCTGACAGGTAGATCCTGGTCTTCTGTTGGTTCTCTGTAAAATTTCCAGCGTTTAGGGTTAGCAGGGCCACCAACACCACATCCTAGAATTCAGGACCTGCGGGGGTACCACTTGGGAGGTTAGGACTTAGTCTTGCAGAGGCCAGCAGCAGGATTCAAGGCCACTAGAGCTTGTTGTGTCACTGTAGCTCACACAGGAGGCCACCCAATTAGCCCTTGGAGTCACTCTGGTAAACCTGGGCTTAAGAGGCAAGTCCAGTCTTCCTTCTTCAGGCAGCAGGGCAGTATTTCTCACAATAGAATGGTGTAGTGTGTTGCAAGTTAGCAATGACTGAACCCTTTTGGCTGCTGATAGACTCCGAAGAGCTGTGACGTAAATGTGAGAGTAGAATGCAATGAAGACTGATTTATAATGTTGAGTTTGCAGTTACACACAGAAGAATAAAGATATGTAATACTAAGCTGTGTGTGTGGCACAGTCACTGGAGCCTACCCAGGCTCGGGAATGAATATAGTATAAATGGTGACAAGATAGTGGACAACCTGAAGATCAACAGGGCTCTCCCAGATTGTACGCTGTGGTCCAAGTATTGCTTATGCATGCCACGTGTGCCGGTGTCCAAATACGGAATCAATGCTTAATGCATGTGGAATTAAAGGACAGCTCCAGCCACTGTGAAACCATTGAAGACACCAAAAGCATTGAAAACATTCAACACCTCATTGCCCACAAACCTGCTGACTAGGTCATACATAAAGGTACTGCACTGCCACGCTTGATAAAGTCATACATTATACGGAATGTTAACACTGAATGAAGATACAAGCAGGTTTTCAAAGAGCAGTCATTGATACCAAAAATTACAAAATAATGCTGTAAACAGAAGCGCTACAAGGCGAAGATGAAACAGGTGTCAGAAAGTGTAACTTGACAGTTAGAAAGAAGAAATAATTAACTTATCGAAACTAATAAAGAGAGTCATTGTACCATTGCACTTACAGAAGTGCCCAAGGTTGTGCTTACTGAGTCATTCATACCCAAAGTGGCCAGCCATCCAAACTGTACAGTGGGGATCAGAACAACTTTTTTTTTTTTTTTTTTTTTTTTTTTTTTTTTTATTAAACAAGACAGTAGGGTGTTATAGGTACATTTGATTTTTCGATTTTAGATACAATTTTTTATACAATAAACATGAGACAAACCAGCCCTATACATTGCTTCTATCGAATAAATTAAGTCAATCTTAAAGTGCTAGTGCAAAATGGTGAAAGGAAAGCAATTAATTTAATACGTCAAATTCCGTATTACATTATACACAAACAAAGCATTTTAACACCCCGAGGGTATCTTTGCCCTTCTCTAGAGTATAAAAAGCAGAATCATAGAAAGTTAAACGATAAACTACCACTAATGAAATAATAATCAAAATTAACTAAATTATTTTATAATTTATCAAATATAAGAGCAGAAGAAAACTGCAATGAGCTGCTAATTTGTAATTTCAAAAGTGCTATAGCAATATTAAAGTGCTAGTGCTCGAACCCGCACAATTGACAAAATACATAGAGGGCTAAGAAAAGGACATTCGAATTTCTACTCTAGTTCCTATAGCCCTATTAATTCAAGTACAGAAACATCCTAAATAGAAAAAAATCTAATTCTAAAGTGACAGTGCAAAAATATACATCAGTGTTGCTGAATGGTTCATCAAATATTAGTATGGCAAAACCCATCAAAAAAAAAAAAAAAAAAAAGCAGCAAAGTTTTTATTACAATTATTAAAGTGCTGCTGCAATAAAGTGCAAAATATCCGAATAAGTGCAAAAAAAGTGCGATAGCAGCTAGTGAAATATCAATTTCCTTTTATAAATTTCAACTTCTCAAAATATTTCCAATACTTTTCAAATCTTTTGATCGCACCCACCCTGCCAGCATAAGCTCTCTCAAATGAACATGTTCTTTTCATTTTATTGACCCATTTTAATTGACATGGGATTACCTCAGATTTCCAGTTTTGTAAAATCATGGACCGTGCTACAGTAGTAGAAATAAAAATAAATGCTTCTTCTGAGTTATTAAACCTATACCTATCTTTACAAATGCCAAAAAGGGCCACTTTTGCTTCAGGTAGCAGTGTTTTACCTGTTGCCAATTCTATGTCAGTAAAAATCTCCTTCCAAAAAGATTCTAGCTTTGGACAAGAGAAAAACACATGATGCCAGCCGCCCTGACCATTTGTTTTGCATCTAAAGCATTTATTCTCGTAGCCAGGGAATATTCTCTGCAAGGCCTCCGGGGTATAATATACCATCCAGCGGGAGAGAAAGGACATTCGTTTAAAATTGGCTGCCCGGAGAGTTTTATATCCTTGCTGACATATTACTTCCCAGTCTTTTTCTGACAAAACGCATTGTGTCGTGAGGCTTATTTTATCTAGATGTTTAAGAATTGCCTGAGGAGGTCCTGGAGGAAGTAGCCTTTTGTACCAGTATCCTATACCCTTATGTTTTTCCCGGTATAAGGCTGTTAACAAGGCATTTTGTGGAGTATGAGAGCCCCCTATCTCTTTTCTTATCAGATAAACCAGTTGTAAATAATCAAAAAACATAAGCCGCCTAGGATATGCTCTATCTACAACTGTTTGCCAGCTAATTACCTTGTGTTGGGAGAGTAAATGTCTAATTTCACAAAAACCAGCTAATTCCCATTGTAGCAGATGGTTCTGAGAAATCTTGAGTCCCATTTTACCACATTCCAGTAATTTCAAAAAACTGGTACCATCTGAGCCGCATTTTTTAAACAAAAGTCGTAATCTTGAGGAGTACACTAGTAGTGTCTTATATCTTGTTTTCTTGGGCAGCTTTGCAGTTTTTAAAAAGAAAAAAATTTGAGAGCCTGCTTCCTCAAGCATTTTATCAAGAAAGAAATTGTCTCTAGACTGTCTGGTCCTTAATAGTCCTGCCACTATATCGAAAAGGGCTGCTTCGTAATATGTTTTAAAATGGGGGAGAGCCAGTCCGCCCTGCTTAACAGTAAGTTGTACCACAGAGAGCTTAACTCTTGAGGCTTTTTTATTCCAGATAAATCTACTCATCATAGAATCGAGTTCCTTGAAATAGGCCATGCTGACTTTTATTGGAATATTACTAAAAAGGAATAAAACCAAGGGGAGTATGTTCATCTTAATCAAAGCAACTCTACCGATCAAAGTCAGGGGCAAGGAATCCCACTGCTCCAGCATGTTCTTAATTTTGTGCTTCATCTTAATATAATTCAGCCCAAAAAGATCTTGGTAGTCTCTAGTCACATAAATTCCTAGATATCTTATTGGATCCCGTTTTTCTGCTTGAGACTGGAGGTTTGGTGGAAGAAAATCTAGATTGGAATTTAAAATAAGGACTTCCGTTTTCTTCTCATTGATCTTATACCCCCCAATCTTTTCGTAGTCCTTAAACTCTTTCATAAGATGTAGAATATTTTCTTTTTCTGGAGCTAAATACAAAACAATATCATCGGCAAATAATTTTAATTTTGACATTCCGATAATAGGGGGTATTATTGCTTCATTGTTCCTTATTTTTATCACCAGCGGTTCAATGAAAAAGGTGAAAAGCAGGGGAGATAGAGGGCAACCTTGCCTAGTCCCACGATTTATTTTAATCTTCCCTGCTTGCCTGGTGTTGACTATAACCTGAGCTGTTGCCCCTTCATAAATGTTCTGTAGCATACTAATAATCGGGGCCGGAAATCCAAAGCAACCCAAGGAAAAAAATAACGCTGACCAGTTAACTAAATCAAATGCTTTTTCTGCATCGATCATCAAGATACATGCAGGGGTTGAATTAATATTAAAAAAATCTAAAGCCTGTATCAAATATTCTGTGTTCGCTGCCATTGATCTACCGGCTATAAACCCTGTCTGATCTTGATGTATTACCTCCTGTGCTGCAGACACAAATCTTTGGGCCCAGATTTTCATAAATACCTTGTAGTCCGAATTCAGTAGACTGATTGGTCTGTAAGAATTTGCCTCCTCTGGATTCTTATCTTTTTTAACAAAGCTGATAATTGTAGATTCTTTAAACTCAGAGGGAACCTTGCCACCTCTTCTGATATAATTAAATAAATTTTTCAAGGGGCCCTCTAGTTCCTTTAAAAATACCTTATAAAATTCAATCGGGAACCCATCCACGCCTGAAACTTTTGCTCCTGCTGTTGTTTTTATACTAGTTTGAATTTCCAGTATGCTTATTTCACTACTTAATTGATTCCTCCTAAAATCGGAGATTTTGGGAATATCTAAGCTTTCGAAATAATCCTTGATTAATGTTCCCTCCACCTGAATATCTGTGGAGTATATTCTCTCGTAATGCTCAAGGAATACTTTCGCAATTCCCTCGCTACGAGTCTCTATTCCTCCTTGAGGATCTTGAATTTTTAGAATAATGGAAGATTCTTGTTTTTTTCTAATTGAATTAGCCAAAAGCTTTCCCATCAATTGACTATCCTCATAAAGCTTTTGCTGAAAGGCCTTCGAGCTATTTATCTCTTCCAGAGTGAAGAAGTCCCTAAGCAATGACTTCGCTTCTTCCCATTTATTGGGCATTTGATTAAGTTTTAGCGCATATTCTTTCTCAGCGGCACTTTGAAGGACTGCAATTTGTTCCTTACGAACATTTGCCTTATTGCAGGAAAATGCTATCATTTGCCCCCGGGCTGCAGCTTTAAATGCTCCCCATATAGAGAAAGGCTCCGCTGAATCTTTATTAACTAAGAAAAATTCCTTGATCCATTCTTTGAAGCCCTCTACCCACTCCGTGTTCTGTAAAAGGGTACGATCCATCTGCCACCTGGGGCGTTCTCTTTTTGTACCTTCTAGCATCAGTTCCATTTCAATCCTCCCATGATCTGAGAAAGGGTTGCAACCTATTAATGCATTACCAATTTGAAGTGACCTGGAAGTTAAAAAAAAATCTATTCTAGAGGCAGTGTGGAATCTATTAGAGTAGCACGTGTAGGACTCAGTATTGGGATTTAGGGAGCGCCATGAGTCCCGCAGTTGATATTCTATCATAAAAGCTTCCAGCACCCCTTTTGTTTTTGGCTTAAGTTGCTTCTTGCTCTTGTTAGAAGTATCCCTTTTTAAATCTTGTATATAATTAAAATCGCCTCCTATCACAATTTGTCCTGGAGTACCCCTTAAGATTTCACTGATTTCCGTCAGGGCAGAAATGTCGTCGAATATTGGGCCATAGTAATTAACAAAGTTTAATACTTTCCCCAACAGTTTTACTGCTACCCAGAGCCATCTGCCTATAGAGTCTCTTTGCACCTGTATGACCTCCCAAGGAAGACTCTTTGCGAGATAAATAGCAACTCCCCTCTGGGCAACCCCAGCTGAGGAAAAAAACCCATACGAGAAGTATCTTGGCAAAAACAACTTTGGCGAGTTGGTCTTTAGGTGTGTTTCCTGTAAGAAGACAACCTGGGGATTCAGGGCCATTGCCCATTTCAAAAGCGAGCCGTACTTCTGTTTATTCAGTAGCCCGTTTGCATTGATGGACAGGATTTTACATGAATCAAATCTCATCTCTTTTTTTATAGAAATTTATATCTAGTCTGCACCAACCAGAATTAACAGTCAAAATAGCAACCCTACTGTACATGTCTTTTTTTTCTGCTTTCCACCCCCCCCACCCAAACTTCCCCCAGGGATGCGGGAGCCCCCTTCCTGACCACGCAGCCCCCATCCCACCCTCCACTTCTTCTTCGGGTGTCCTCTTCTTACACCCTGGTGTGACTCAGTAACCCAGAGCACCCACCTCTGATATTCTATTTTTTTTTTACTTTATTTAGTGAGGAGAAAGAATAAGATAAATGAATCCTAACTTTTATTTCAAGTTCTGAATCGAGATTCCTTCCATTTTAACTCCCCCTGCCTTCAGAGCTAAGCCCTTGCAGATATCTCATTGAGAAGAGTTTGAGCCTCATCTAAATCGGTAAAGAGAAAAAATTTTCCTTTGACAAGAACTTTTAACTTTGATTGTTGCGCAATCGAAGCCTGTGCGCCGTTAGCTTTGAATAGCTGCAGGAGTTTTACAAATTCCTTTCTTCTTCTGGCTGCTGCCGCTGTCATGTCCATAAATATTCTACATTTTGCCGTTTCAGAAACATTAAATTGGCGCTGTTGATATGCCCTAGAGAGGATTCGTTCTTTTATCCTGAAGTCAGCAAAGTTCAGTAAAATAGTTCTTGGAAATGTAGAATTCGCAAAGCGCTGCGCTGGTACTCTATGGGCCCTTGTGATCGTTAAGTCTCCTTCGAACTCTGGGAGAACTACCTTTTGGATAAAGGAGTTAGCCCATTGTACTGTGTCAGAGCCTTCTGTCCCTTCCGGGACCCCCACAATTCTTAGATTCGACCTGCGAGAGTGGTTTTCCAACTCCTCGAGTTTTGTTTCCATGGCAATCCGCTTCTTAGTGGCCTCTCTAGTTGCTCCTGATACCAGTCCCATTTGATCTTCCAGAGCCGATATCCTGGACTCCGCCTCCACTACTCTATTAGGGAGAGATACGGTTAACTCCTCAAACTTGTCCATTCTAGCATGGAGAGCAGCTAGCTCCACTTGCTGATTGTTTTTAATTTCGCGGATCTCGTCGAGAATTAAATTAAGCATTTCGCGAATATCCAGCTGGTATCTCTCTTCAGATCTCTTTTCAGAACCGGATAGACTAGCGTTGAATCCTACTGTTCCTTCAGTTCCGGGGATTATATCTTGCGAGAATTCTCGCTCATTTACTGTGAGAGGCGTAGTTTGAGGTAAGGTTTCAATCATGCCGGGATCTGTGGCAGATATGGTCAGTGATGATATCAAAGAGGGAGTGGAAATTAGAGGGGGTTGCTCCAGAGGGGGTGGGAGTGTTTTTGGAGTTGTTTTTTTTGCAAAGAGTGGAAAATCTCTCAATTCCTTCCCCCCAATACCTCCCCCCCCAACACCGCTCTTTCTCTTTTCCTCATCTGCCTGGGGTACTGCCAGGACAGGAGCCAATGAGGTGTTAGGGTGTTTAGAGGCTTGAAGTTGAAGATCCGCCTCAGAATGGGGTACAGCATCTGCTATATTGATATCATCTATATTACCACCCTCTGCTACTGGCTTTCGCTGATCATTTTGCAGAGGAGCAGAGTGGGGGAGCGATTCATCCTCTGAAGACTCAGGTGTGGAATCTTCCAAAGCAGAGTTCTCAACCCTATTTTCATCTCTATTTTTATCTTTTGCAGCCTTACGCTCAGCCTTCCTAGCTAGGGCAAGGCGAGTTTTGGCTTTCTGTCGTGCAGCTGCTTCCACTCTGCTGAGCTTTACTATATCATCACCCTCCTTCTGTGGTTTACCCATTTTCTTGCTTTTTCCTCTCTTTATTCCTTTTTTTTTCCCCCTCTTTCCTCTTTCCTCTTTCTTCTCTTTTTTATTTCTTCTCCTTCTCTCTTCTTCCCTTTTTCTTTTCCTTCTTTTCCTTCTTCTTCCCCCCTTTCAGAAGAGTTATATATTCTTTTATTTATTTTTATTTATTTTTTTAACTTTATCCTCTCTTTTTTTTTTTTTTTTCAGGCCAAAATTTGTGAGAAAAAACAGTCTCGCTTTGTCTTATTATATGTAGAAGGATACCAGTGTTTGAGAGCCACTTAAATAGGCAGCCCCACTACCTTCTTTTCAGAGCCTCCTGGCTGTTACAATAAGCTATCTCCAAAGCACCAGAGCACAACGTTTTTTTCCCCTTTTGACCAGCCTGATGCCGCTAGTTCCAAAGAGTCTCTTCAACTCTTCCTGTCAGCAACTCTCCAAACGAGCCTACCTCGCAGAGACCATCCGAAGCAGCAGTTCTTTCAGCAGTTCTTTCCTCTGGCACTCAATGACATCAGGGCTTGAAGCAATACTTCCGTGGGATTGCCTTCCGCCCCTAGTGCAGTAGCCCGTCGGTGCTCCACCACCGTGCTCCTCCTCCTTCTCTCCACCGAGCACTGAGCACACAGAGCCTTACGGAGCAATCACGAAGCACACGGACAGCTGTGTGTAATTGTGCTCACCTTCCTTGCGGAGCGCGCGGAGCTTCACAGAGCCTCTGAAGGTAACGTGCGTGCAGCAGCCTGTTAGCCTGTTAGCGTTTTCAACAGACAATCCTAGGCGCATAACGAAGGCAGGACTCGGCAGGGCCTGGAGCATTTCACAGGCAGCGGTCGGATAGCTTTTCACCAACTTGTTTTTCTTTCCTCGAAGTGTACGAGCATGCTAGCGTCTCACTAGCGCCATCATCTCGCAGAGGCGGGGCCAAAGGTCACGAGTCACAGAGGCTAAGCAGAGGCGTGGAACTCTGCAGCCTCCATCCCCTGGGGATCAGAACAACTTCACAGGTCTTTAAAGAATAAAGAGCAGAGAGCGGCTCCCGGAACAGTGATTTTTTCCAGATTGCAGCTAAGAAAGTTTAGTTTTCAGGTATGACTAAAGATGATCCAGAGGCCAACACATTGGAAGGGTTCACAGATGAGTTCCCTAAACCAAGTTGCAATGATCCATCAGAGGTATCATTAAGTTTCGCACTTGTCTACAATGCTGCTGCATTCCTGAAACCACCACCAACGTTCGATACTGCCAAAAAAGAAAATATTTGTAATAGATGAATTGTTTGGATAAAGACATTTGAGGATTCCATTGATGCACTTGAGGAAACTGATAACAAAAAGATTATCAAATACCTAAAAATATCACTAGTGATGGTGTAAAAGAAGTGATAATGAAGATGCTTCAAAATGATGAATAAATCACATACATTCAGATTAAAGAAACTTTGAATCTCAAGTTCAATCCAATGTCCAATGTATATTACGAAAGATACATTTTCAGTCAAGAATGGCAAAAAGTTGGTGAAACCACCAACAAATTTGTGGAGAGGCTCAACACACTCATCAAACTCTGTAAGTTCAATTAATTTAATGATGAAGAAGCTATATGTATTAGAGTTATTACTGGATGCTTTTCAGTTTCATTCAGATGATGAATGCCAAAAGAAAGTCTTAGTCTGGAGCGAGTGTTAATAGCTGCCAGATCTGAAGAGCATGGTGATAGAGAAGCTGCTGACATGAAGGCCAGAGTTGTCCAGAATGAATCAGTCATAAGTGTGATAAGTTAGCCAAGGCACAAGGCGATGTCTACATGTGAAAAAAAGTTGTGTTTTAGATGTGGGTTTTTGTTTCCACACAAAGGTAAATGTCCTGCCATTGGACAGATATTTAAAAGCTGCTGGAAGGAGAACCATTCTTTTGACAGTTTCAAAGCAAAGGAAAAAACAAGAGCATCGTGGCACAAAGGCAAAATGGCCGCTGGAACGTTCTAGAAGCAATGTTCGACACGCACCCACCAGGCTAAGCGGCGACAACAGTTAAGACAAATACACACTGAACAAAGTCAATTGTTATCTGAATCATCATCAAACAGTTCTATATCATTATCTAGTGAAAGTGTAGAAGATGGTTGTACCATGTCGATGTTCACCTCATAAAAGGGTGCTCATGTTGGACTGGCCGCATGTGAAGAAAAATGTCAGTCAAAGAGAAGTTGATGTGCTAAAGCACAAAAGTCATTCAAACACTGTCCAAAGATTCCACTGAAAGTAAATGGTGGATCGATACTTTTCATCTTCAACAGTGGTGCTTAGATAAATATTATGCCTGAGGAGAAATATAATGAATTGTCTCCATTACTGCAACTCACAGCATCGAAAATCTAAGTGTATACATGGGCTGCATCAACGCCCTTAAAAATTAAAGGTTAATTTGTAGTGACGGAAACAAAGGTCTAAGCACCTATCCATGTGCTTCAGGGTAAAGTGTCAAGTGCCTGTCTATTCAGCTTCAGCACAGCTGACAATATGGGACTGATATCCATACACTGCAACATGACGGCTCACCATGAAATATTAAGTCAAATCCTTACATAGTTTCATGTTTAGGAAAGTCTAAGATTATAAACGTAAAGCTGCATACTAATTAGGATGTCCGTCCTGTTGCTCAAAGACCTAGACAAATTGCTTTTCATTTACAAGACACTGTTGAAAAAGATTTAAGCTTGATATAATAGTCAGGGCCTTGAATCCTCAGGATCTTATGTTTCTGTGTATGGTCCACCACCTGATAGCTCCGAGGTCTGGTTCATAAATTACAGACTTAATGGAGTGATCAAGTGGGGGAAGGAAAGGAAGGAAACAGCGAGGAAGGAGACCGGTAACAAATGAAACAAAAATAATACCACAAGTCAAAAACTTCTCAGACTACTAGCTTGTCTTATATCATTATATATATATATATATATATATATATATATATATATACATACATATATATATATATATATATATATATATATATATATATATATATATTCACTGAAAAAAACATAGGTTATAGGCCATATATAGTTAGGAATAAGCATTTACAAAACCTTATTTTACTCACACAAAACCATTGAAATTCGCATATATAGTTAGTTGCACTAACTATATATCGCGCACCCGCAATCCCCTGCTGATCATGTCACATATTACATCATTCATGACATGGTCAGTGACATCACTGATGACATCACTGATGACATCTCAAATGACATCACTGATGACGTCACTGATGACAACATCCAGTGACTGTATGTTTCTGTAAAGTTAAAATATGTCTTACATATTGAAGAATGAGTGGATGTATAAGTGTCTGGATGAAGGATTTAGTAGGTGCATGACTGACTGTATGAGAGAATGATTAAATGTGTCTCACTGAGTGCATGGGTTAGTGACTAAAACTGTCTTAATTTGTGCATCATTATATCTGTAGTTCTGTAAACTGCTGCATGTGTTGATCAGTAGCTATATGAGTAACTATATGGGTTATTGATTGGTTGCCCAAGTATTTGTATGGGAGAGTGAGTGTGTGTGTGGGGGTGGCTGGGAGGTGTGTGACTCTGTGCATAGATGTGTGAGCAGTTGATTCACTAGATGTATGGGTTCAAAAGTGCATGTGGAAACAGCTGTATGGGCGGTTGACTGTCTGCATGAGTGTATTGGTGAGTGATTGGATTTCTCAGTGCTACATGTCAAAGTAAGTACATATGTAAAACACAGTACATGTAAGAGTTGACATATATAAATAACTGTGCATAAGAGCCAGTGAATGTGTGAGTGGCTGTATGGATCATTGTGAACTTATATCAGTAATTGTATAAGAGAGTAAATATGTGTTAGTATATGTTTGATTAAGTAAGGTGTGTATAACTGTATAGTTGAGGAAATGGAGGTGTGATTGATTCTTTGCATGACTGACTAGGTGTGTGAGTAACTCCATGGATGAGTGACAGTCTGTGAGTGTCTGTTTACACTGATTGTATCTAAGGTTATATTAGAGTCTGAAGAGGTTCATCGTATTACCACATGAATGATATCATCAGTGATGTGATCAGTAATGTCAAATGAGATGTTATCAGTGATTTCATCAGTGATGTCATTTGAGATGTCATCAGTGATGTCATCAGTGATGTCATTTGAGATGTCATCAGTGATGTCATTTGAGATGGCATCAGTGATGTCATCAGTGATGTCACTGACCATGTCATGAATGATGTAATATGTGACATCATCAGCAGTGGATTGCGGGTGCGCGATATATAGTTATTGCAACTAACTATATATGCGAATTTCTATGGTTTTGTGCGAGTAAATTAAGGTTTTGTAAATGCTAATCCCTAACTATATATGGTCTATAACCAATGGTTTTTTCTGTGAATTTTCAAGGTTTTGTAAATGCAAATTCCTAACTATATATGGTCTATAACCTATGGTTTTTTCAGTGAATTTCATTAGTTTTTTAAAAGCTAATATCTATAGCTGTAAAATATATTCTTTATTACATGACGTATCACGTAGCCACGTGAGATGCTTCATGACGCATCGCATAAACGTGACGTATCGTCTCTGCAGCGCAAACAAAACCCGTAACGTAAGCGCGCCAGAGCACGCTTACAGATATATATATATTTTTTTAACCTTAATTAGACAAAATCCACACGTGCACATATCTTGAGGCCTTGCAAAGGCACATCAAACAAACAGTCCCTACAATTTTGCCAAGTTTGGTGGAAATCTATTCCTTTAAATTTAATTTTACTGTTTCTCTTGGTTTTCCCCTTGTTACGCTTACTGGAACGCTACCCGGTACGCAAACCGGACGCTCCAAAAACACAAGATGTCGGACTCCCGTTACGCTGCCGGTTAGCTGCCCGGTTGGTGTACCGGGAAGCGCCTCTACCTCGAAAAATTGCATTTTTTTTTCTTTTGCCCCGCGGGGCACTTTAATATCCCCCTCATCAATCCTAGGGGGTCAGGAGGGGTCTACCTTGCCCCCTTTCCTTCATTTCCCCCTTCGTTTTGGCCTCCTCTTGTCTCTCGATCCTACCGAGAGACAAGATGGCGGCTGCTCTGGACTGTTTACAATGTTGACAGCCAATCAGCTTCTCCTCAGACTCCCGTTACGCTGCCGGTTAGCTGCCCGGTTCGCGTACCGGGACGCGCCTCTACGGCGAAAAATCGCAATTTTTTTTCTTTTTTTTTTTTTTGCCCCGCGGGCACTTTAATGTCCCCCTCATCAATCCTAGGGGGTCAGGAGGGGTCTACCTTGCCGCCTTTCCTTCATTTCCCCCTTCGTTTTTCACCACCTC
The DNA here is from genome assembly GCF_964263255.1 of Lissotriton vulgaris. Lineage (NCBI taxonomy): Eukaryota > Metazoa > Chordata > Amphibia > Caudata > Salamandridae > Lissotriton > Lissotriton vulgaris. The sequence continues at coordinate 87,799 of NW_028246952.1, forward strand.
TTGTCTCTCGATCCTACCGAGACAAGATGGCGGCCGCTCCGGACTGTTTACAATGTTGACAGCCAATCAGCTTCTCCTCAGACTCCCGTTACGCTGCCGGTTAGCTGCCCGGTTAGCTGCCCGGTTCACGTACCGATTTGCGCCTCTACGACAAAAAATCGGATTTTTTTTTTTTGGCCCCGCGGGGCACTTTAATATCCCCCTCATCAATCCTAGGGGGTCAGAAGGGGTCTACCTTGCCCCCTTTCCTTCATTTCCCCCTTCGTTTTGGCCTCCTCTTGTCTCTCGATCCTACCGAGAGACAAGATGGCGGCCGCTCCGGACTGTTTAGAATGTTGACAGACACCGGAGAGCCAATCAGCTTCGCTTCGCAAAGCTCCGTTACGCAAAAAGGACGCGAACTGGTGCACTATCCGGGACTCTGTCACAGATATATCTGTTTTTTTAAACGTTAATTTCTCAAAATCCACTGGAGCACATATATTGAGACCCAGCAAAGGCACATCGGGCTAACAGTCCCTACAATTTTGCCAAGTTTCGTGCAAATCCATTCAGCCGTTCGAGCTAAAAGTGAGGCCAAACGCCCTATGGAAAAATGAATTGGAAAAACGCGTTTTGGGACCCCCCTTTTTTTCTCGGCCCCCCTTGACAGAACCCCCCCAAATTTTCAGGGGCTGCTCAGAAACAAAATGTGCCATTTGCCTGGAAATTTCAGCCAATTCCGTCCACAAACGCCAAAGTTATTAGACATAGAATTTTCAAAAGTTACATAGAGAAAAAATCCTAACTATATATACCTACTGGCGACCGCCAGTAGGTAATATATTTACGTGTGATCAAGGCACCCTTGTGCTGAAACGTGTAGCGTTACCTTGTGAATAAACTTCCATTAGCTGTACCCTTTCTGAGAGCGTGTTTTGCTTATCGTAGCAGAAACTTTGGATAATATATATATATATACATCTTTCAATATAACAAAAGGCGTAGCACTCCAAAGCAGGGTACTTAGTGGTCCTTATTGTTCCACATCACCACTTAACCAACGCGTTTCAGCCTGAATGGCCTTAGTCAAGGTCAGTGAGTCCCTTTTCCATTTCACTTTAAATACCCATTTCTGCCACAATGAGGCATTATGGGATTTGTAGTGTTTTGTCTGTTATGAACTTTATACATATTTACAAGAAAGGACATTTGCAGGTAGATGGATCAAGCATTTTTGCTAGCGCAAACGGTGCAAATCGCAAAATTCAGCCGTTTGCACCCGCAAAAATGGCATTTGAGATGCATGAAGGGCTCATGCACTCGCAATTTAAGAATTCGCAAATAATTGCGAGTTCTCAAATTGCAATGGCATTTAAGGAATCGTAATTTGCAATTCCTTAAATGCAATGCATGAACCATTCCTAGATTGCGAAGTCGCAATCTGGGGTCGCTATTTACCGCGAATCCAAACTACATGGTAAAAAGCAAAAACTTAGAAATATGCACTTAAGTGCATTTTTCTAAGTTATATATTACACATAGTGTAATATGCAGAGAAGTGTTTTGGATCACCTATTTAAACACAACACAACCGAGGGGTCTTAATGATCGGATTGACCTGAATTGTTTCTTATAAATTCAAAGGACATTCTCACCTCATGAAATATACTGGCTTGCTCATATACCAAATATGAAACTGTATTGGTATTTTTTAAGTACTGCAATGACTTTTGGTTAAATTTTAAGGTTTGCAAGTATCTAGCTAAAAAGCATGCTAATTATAATGTTTTTAATGTTCTTTACGAATTGACTATGTGTATTTGACATACGAGGAGTACTTACAAACAAGCACACTCAAACCTTTCAGATACACAGAACGCCCGTTTTTAATTTATAGTACAGTTTTTGATCATGCCAGCAGTGGCCACTAAGTTTGGTACATTTATAATACCTTTTCACAAATGTTACACTATTTTTTATTTTTTTTATTTTTACACCGGGCCAATACAATCATTAGTATCTTCTCTGTTTCTATTGTTTTGAAACAGAGTGTAGTAACACTTCCGGGTTAAAAGCGGTAATATCGGGCATTCCGTACCACATCTTCACGCACCAGCACGAAGATTCGAATCGTTGTTTGCCACGATTGACGCGACATGGTGAGTGTCTTCACGTTTAAATACCTAATTTAAGAGAGCCGACATGGTTAGACTCGTTTTTACAGCAACGCTCCGGTTCTTCAATTTTAGAACGCGGTCCGTGAACCCTGATGACACCTTAAGAAAACCGAACTATCTCAGATATTGTTAAACATCAGGTATGTTTGTGACTATATTAACGGTAACATTCACTCTATCTCCATAACAATTCCGCCGCAACTTGAAGGGTATTACGATTATTTTTTCAGGTGAATTTTCCGTGACTACATTCATCGAATTACATTTTCTACGAACTTACATTCTACACATTCGTCACCCTTGGAAGGTACGATTTTCAAATATTGGTAGGGGACTATTTTAATAGTGAAGTGAAAGGTTGTTATATGAGCACATTTACATTTAACCAATAGTGCAATCAGTGTGTATTAACACCATCAATGCTGATGGTATTCTCCTCCAGTGCTGGTGTTAATGGAAATCCCATTGTCCATGACGAGCTCAGCTCGTCATGAGCACACGAGAGGTGTACCTCATGATGAGCTTAGCTCGTCATGAGCATCGAAGGGGTTAAAACCTACTACTTGACAATGCATGTTAGTATACATGATATGAACAGACGGACCATTGAAATGTTACCGATATATATATTTTTTGAGACATAACACTCATGTGATGCACAATGATTTCCTGTGTACATTGACACAAAGGAATATAAGGTTTCTAAATTTGTGTGCTCTTTCCACAAAACAGCGCTCGATATATTACCAATATGTTACAGTTGAGTTTATTTTCCTTTGACAGTTGAATAATGTCCCTGAGGAAGGGCAGAATGCCCGAAATGCATTGGGCCATGTATTAAAATTTCGATACAAGGATAATAATGGTATCGTGAAAAACAACAATGAAAACCATTTGAATTGAATGTTTCAATAAAACTTTATTTGAAAGAGAACTTACAAATTACAAAGGAAACTTTTTGTTCTGTCTGCATTTGAGGACGTCATTCCCGGTTGGAATAACACTACCACGTGGCTGTAGCATAGGCCATATTTCCATTTTTGACAGCACAAATGTGTTCTAAAATTCGTTTTTTCACCATACATGTTGTGTGGCCCACATATTTCATGCCATACTTACATTTGATTATATATACAACAAATGTTGATGTACAGGAGATGTTTTGTTCAATCATGATCATATTCCCATTTCGATCTTGTATTGTTTTCATGTTTTTACCAATTTTGCATGCTTTGCATACATTTCACTTTTTAAATCCCTTTTGTTGATCCATTAACCAGTTGGCAGGTTGTTTCTCTTGAAAATGACTCCGCACTAGCATGTCTTTTAGTGACTTTGCTTTTCTATAGGTAACCGTCGGATGTGATGCTAATAGCTTGCCAATGTCTGGATCCCGAGAGATCAAGTGCCAGTACGTCTTTATTTTATTGGTTATGATGTTACTCTCCTTACTATATGTTGTAATGAACCATGGTGCTTGTTGTTCATGTTGTACATTTCCTTTGGCTTTTTGAATCAAAGTCTCTTCTCTTGTTTTCTTTTCTGCTCGTTTTTTGCATTTTCTTAAAGCTGTTATATGGTATCCTCTTGTTTTTAATCTTTTGACGGTGTCATTAATTTTTTCATCTGCATCTTCCTTTTTTGAGCAATTACGTTTCATTTGAATCATTTCTCCGTATGGGATGCTTTCCAGGAGAGATTTAGGGTGGAAACTTGTGCCATGTAATATACTATTTGTGGCTGTTTTCTTTCTGAATAATGTGGATTGGATTTGGTCATTCTCTATGTAGATTTTTGTGTCCAAAAATTCAATTTCCTTTCGATTTTTGGTGCTTGTAAATGAGAGACCAACTTTGCTGTTGTTTAATTTTAGAAAGTACTTGTCAAATGCTTGTTCTGTGCCATTCCATAGCAGGAATAGGTCATCTATAAATCTGACTCATAATACTATCCGATCCAGTTCTTCCTGATTTTCTTTATAAGAAAGGACATTTGGTGTGCAAGGGGTATTCTTGGGTGATCATATTACCTTTTACAAGTCTTACGCTTTTTTTCCTCAATATATTTATACAGTACATAGGGCTTTGGGCAATATGTTAAAACAGTAGTAGGTTGTGCTTACCACTATTTACACAATTTACATTGTTAATACAGCTTATTATGTATTGTGTGTCACCACATTCATTTCAATGTATGGCACATGTTTACATATTTACATTCTTGGTATAGTACCTCTTTTGTGATTATTGTACAATTCCTGTGGCTGTATTTAACGTATTTTGTGTTAGTGCATTGATCACAGACGGTCACTTGTTTACAAGTTTTTACAGTTCAACACAGTGCTCAGTTGTTACATTTCAGTTCCCTTTGGAATATTCTCTGTGACTGGGTATAGTACCCTCATGTCCATATATGAAGCCATTGTCTCTTTGGTTATTGCCAGCCTGTTCTTTATTTTATCCAAGGTGTACATAAAGTTCCTCATCAAAATTGATTCCTCTGGGAAATTTAGTTCTGAGTCGAATTATGTATTTTGTTTCTGTCTGGCGTCATTTTTTTATTCGCTCTCCTCCTCGTTCTCCTGGAGAGATCATGTGTATTACTATACAAAAGTCTGAACGTACAACTTTCCGTATTCACAAAGGGCATTTACGAGTAGTAAAGTGAGACTTTTGTCTCAGTTAAACTTAAGTTTTGGTTTTAAGTTTAACTAAGACTAATAATGAGACAAAAGTCTAACTTTACTATTCATAAATGCTCATTGTGAATACCGAAAGTTGTCAAGTTAGACTTTTGTCTC